>NC_080402.1:28444848-28747878 GCF_030265065.1 Corythoichthys intestinalis
CACGTTTCGGGGTCATCCACATGTTTTGCCCCCCCCCGCCACAAAAGTCAAACTCCGCCTATGTTTTTGTCCAAGTAGAAGGAAGGTTTTACTTGCCACTGTCATCAAGGGCTTGATGTTTGGCCTGTTTTATTGTACAGCAAGTGTGATCCGAACCCACCTCCGTACCAAAAACGCATTGAGTCGTGTTCATTTTCTTGTGACTGGAGCAATATTATATAATCGTCATTAAGTTGAATGGTACTGTATTTAACATGGAAGTAAAAGTGTGTAAACACACTTTGTCTTTCCTCACCTCCTTCTGAAGGGCATCGGCTGTGTTTGTTTGAACATAATGCGACCCATTTACAGTGGCGGGAACCTCCTTTGAGCAGTCAGTTAGTTGACTGGTGGCAAATGCTTCATCTTCATCAGTGCTTGACTGATGGGTTTGGGTGTCAACATGGGAATCAGGGGGCTGCTGTGTGATCGTTTGATACGCCTGTGTGCCGATGAGTGACTGCGCGCTCATGTCCCTAAATGACAGCCTCTCAAATTCCATCCACTTCCTGCTGACCTCTGAGTCCATGGTGTCAATGACAGGCACAGGTACACTCCCCCTCTTCAGCTGCATGCAGTCCCACCGGCTGCCCATCTCGCTGAAGGGGCAACCGTCCTCAAACCACTTGTTCCGCTCCTCCAGCCGCTTGGCCCAATCGCGGTCCCAACCCTCCTCCTGTTCTTCTTTTCTCTGAGGATCTGAGCTCACCTCCGCATGCACGTCCACGTCTGTTGGCGTACGTAGGCCTTCAGCTCGAGGGGAGCAGGCAGCTGCGATGTCGGAACCTGCAGGCTCAAAGCAGGTGAAGCGTGCAGCAGGTTGACTTGGCGACGGGCCGTGGGAGAGGGGGTTCTCTTTCTCGCTACCTCTTTCTGATTGGCTGCAGACAGAACGGAGCAAAGTAAAGGGGCTAATGTTACACATCAGAAGAAAAATAGTAGGCTTCGCTGCAGACAGACCACCCAAATACATCGCCTGCATCTCTTTGATGAACACAGGAATTTCTAACTCATTGTGACATTCATGTTTCTTGCATCAGATGAGAATATTTCTGAAATAATGTAATAAACTGCATAAGTGAAATTCAGTTGGTATTATAGAAGCCAGACAAAAGCTGTTGCAATTATAATGAGCAGCAATACAAGATAGCAAAGAGAAGTGTCAGATTGTGATTAATATGACAGTATCTTGATTAATTATTCAAAGCAAAGCATTTAGTTGCTATCTTTAAGATCTTTTGGTTTGGATATACAGTAGTTATACAGCTAATACGCGGAACCCCTCTCGAGTGAAAAAACGATACAAAAAATAAAGATTAAAAAAAAAAACTTTATATTTGACTTACATATTTATGTCCCTTAGCAAATCAACAAAATCAATAAAGCAAATTAGCAAGGATGTGAATGGAAGCGACAGTGAAAATAAAATATCTACACATTAATGGGGACAATTCTAACAAGAATTCACATAAATACCGTAATTTTTGGACGATAAGGTGCACCTGACTATAAGCAGCAACCCACCAAATTTGACACAAAAATGCCATTTGTTCATAGATAAGCCACACTGAGCTATAAGCCAGAACTGTCCTCGCTGTATTATTTGATATTTACACCAAAAGTTATTAACCGGTAACACTTTATTTGACAGCGGCTTCATAAGACAGTCATAAGACCAAATGAAACAACATGAAGCTTGGAACCAATTGGCTGCAAAGCTTCATTGCCTCAAGAAGCTTCATTTGGCCATCACTGCTCCCTTGGGAGAGACAGTCAACCTCTGCTGCCACCTGCCGTCAGCAGTGGTGTTGTCCATGACTCCTAGCATGCATTGCAGCGCTACAGATGTAAATAACAATCAAAATTCATGTTCTGTGCTAATTATTTCTTCAGTTACTGTTCCAATTGTTTCATTAATTGCTTGTCATGGTATATAATAACACTTTATTTGACAGTGGCGCGATAATGCTGTCATAATACCATCATAATTATTACATGACACTGCCATGCACATTAATGAATGGTTACATGACAGATGTCATTAAGTGTCATCCGGCAAATTATCTCACTTTTGAATGGATGTAAACGATCCAACCTGGACATAAATGGAGTTAGTGATATAATTTGCTGGATGATACTTTATGACATCTGTCATAGGCATTCATTAATGCCCATGATAATGTAATGTCTAATTATGACGGTCTTATGGCAGTCTTATGATGCCGCTTTCAAATAAACAGTGTTGTTAATAACGGCGTTACAATATAACGGCGTTACTAATGGCGTTATTTTTTTCACTAGTGGGTAATCTAATTAATTACTTTTCTCATCTTGGCAACGCCGCTACCGTTACTGAGGACGGAAAGGCATGCGTTACTATGCGTTATTATATTGGTCGAAAAGTCTGAGGGAGACAGACTCACCGAGACGACAGAGCAGAGCAGGAGTGGGGAGGAGGCAAGAAAGTTGTGAACTTGTGACGTTGAGCAAACGCGATGCTAGGTAGCTCTAATAATATATGTTGTAGCCGATAGCTACAAACTACGCCCGCATGTTATGGTAGATATGGTAGACATGGTAGATATCACATGTACTGTATATAGATATAACTAGATGCAAAATGACAGACACGGCACTAGATGCGTTAGTAAACAGCCGCCATCTTAAAGCAGTAGACTTTTTAGGACTGCTCTGTTGTAGAGAACCTTCCTAGCGAACCTAAGTAACTTTTTATCTAAAATACTTCTAAATCGGCAAAATCTTGACTTGAATCTATCTTTAAATGATGAAAGTTTTCAAACTTTCATATGTCGAAAGTAGAGAGAAGGGAACTAATGCAATAATGGGAGCAATTTTAACAACTTTTAACAGTTGATTCAGGGTAAAGGGTAAAGTAGGGTAAAGAATTGGGCTCGGGCCAATTTTACCAAAAACCTTCACAAAAAAACACATAGTGTGGCCAATGTTTTTTTTGTTTTGTTTTGTTTTTTTGAGGGAAAAAAAAAGTAATAATCACCAATTACTTTGCCAAGTAACTAATTACTCTTACATTCAGGTAATTGAGTTACTAACGCAATTACATTTTGGGAGAAGTAATTTGTAACTATAATTAATTACTTTTTTTCAGTAAGTTTAACAACACTGCAAATAAAGTGTTACCTATTAACCCAAATAAATCAACAAATAAACCGCACTGGACTATAAGCTGCAGGATTCAAAATGAGGGAAAAAAGTAGCAGCTTACAGTCCGAAATTACGGTACTTACTGATACATACTATAACAGTTTAATTAAGTGTTGATGACATAGCGGGTGTTTTTCTGTTTTTCAAAAACTAATGAATGAATTGGGGGGAAATGGGCTTCGGAAAAAAGGCACATTTCTCATCCAGGGGGAAAAGTACTGGTGTGAAGCACCATTTCGGATCCATCTTTGCAGTTGCCTGAACACTGCGCAAGGTAGATGACACAAAAATATTTTAGATACATAATAAAAAACTAACAAAAGCAATTTAGAAAATATATGAAGCATCAGGATGGTAAAATAAAGCGGAAACTTCCCAGACAATTTTACAAAAATTTGTTTTTGAATGTGTATACAACACATTACGATAAACATTTTCTCTATCTCCCTCTCCTCCTGTTTTCAGACCATAACATGTTTTAAAGTTGTCTAATTTCGTTCATCACATCATCAACATCATCGCTGCAGCTATCATTTCAGTAGTCGATTAATCTAAGAACTAGTTAGTTGAGTAATCAGATTAGGAACATAAAAAAATGAAAATACCCGAGCTTAGCCTCAAACGCCTAAAGAAGAAATAAATAAATGAGGATCTAAGTACAACAAAAGAACAATAGGTTAACTTGCATAGCAAAAGTCAGCTATCTTAAATGCTATAAAATGTTTTTTCTTTTTGTTTTTTTAACAATGCTCCGAACAAATAGTTCAAAAACATATTCCCACAAAAAACGGCTAAATATACCTTTAAACTAAATTACGAATGAATTAAAAAAACATTAGCTCAAAAAAAAAAAAAAAACTTACCTTATGTAGGGAGCTTAACAGGGAGCAGCTGGATTCTGGCCATGTTAAATGAGTTATCTCATATTCGCTGTTGCCTCTAGAAGGCAGTGTATCCACCCAAATCAATACAAATAAACGCAAACACTTTTAAAACCATTACAACTGTACTTTAATTCAACGAATACTCAAAGTAGCAAAATATAATTTGAAGCTTTTTCCTAATCGAATTACTCAAGTTAATCGATTTATCATTGCAGCACTAGACCTAATGCTTTCGATATGTAAAATACTATGACTGTTGTTAAATAAATTTATGTAAGATTCTCCAGCCCTTAAAAAAAAAAAAAAAATAATAATAATAATTTGTTATTGTGACTTTTGACAACATGTATTCCATTTATTTCATGCCTTTGCTTAAAGTTTTTTTCTCAATGTAATGTAAAGCTATGTTTTTTCAATAGCTTTCCTTATTTTCCATGATTTATGAGTTTCAGCAAACAGCGAACTATCATTCCCAATCAACCCTTAAGGGGTGATAATGTATTTTGAGGTTGGAATGTGATCTAAGCCATGTCAGAAAAGGCATTTATAGACTTAACAGGCTTTTCCCACAGGCATGATTTTTTTCTTTACAGCCAGTCCTCCATACGAAGTCACACTCACTGTGTGTTGTTCTGGATGGCCTGCTTCAGTAATGTCACCCAGTTCCGCCGCAATCTAGAGGTCACTGCAGAGAGAGTGAACACTGTCTTCTTTGTCTGGGGATAATCAAAAGACCAAGCAGACACACACACAAAAGCACACCCACATGTGCGCACACACACACAAGCACCAACACGCACATCGTTAAACAGGAAGCACCCAAACATGTAATTGATGTGAAACTGAGCACAGTAATAAACAATGCTGATACCCTGGCACATTAATTCAATTAGACAGGAATACAATAAGCACAATACTGTACATGAATCTGGAGGCCATAGCTGTTTTCAATGTCCCAGTCAGACACACCGACACAAGTGGACAGGTCAATCTCTCCATCCACATTATCAGACTATTGGATTAGAAAAAAAAAAAAAAATCCCTCAAAAAACATGTTACGGATGTGATTCATAGTAAAGTAAAATAGATAAAAGACAGCAAACTGTCAATGTTGAGTGGAAACCTCATTTATCCCCCCAAAAAAGGACCATTCCTTAGAATCTTCTTCTTGAATCTTTTTTTTTTTTTTAACCATTATTGCCCTCTTGCAAGTGTTGAACATGGGTTGCTCTCTTTCACAAGGAAACAATAAGGGTTCAACAAACCTGCTTCTGTTAATTTCTTTTACTGAAAAATGATGGTTTTTGAGATGCTAAGATTCCACCCAACACCAGCAATATGCATTTTATTTTGGTTTGACATGTACCTCCTCAGCTTTGGGGTCTCTGTAATACTTCAGCGACACATCACTCAGAACAAACCAGTGTTTCTTCCACTGTCGAAAATTTAACAAATTTTTTAAAAGCTTTGAGAAAAAAAGTACATGAAATGACTTAAAACTATATCTTTACCTTGTTATTTTCATCCAGTTGAGACATCCACCCCTTAAAAAGTGGCAGCATCTTCAAGTGGAAGTTGTAAAAGGAAGCATGAAAAAGCATTTTGTTGAGGTTTCCGTCAGACAGAACCGATGAAAATATAAAAAAAGTGGGGGAAAAAATAAAAAAGAAAAGAAAAAGAAACTACATTTTACATTTACACACATTTACTATATCTTTTATACTATATTTTTTGGGTAAGAAGGACAAAGTTTACAAGAACGTGAGAATTTCTTCATATGGTGGTTAAGGGCCTTTGGTTACCCAATTTGCCAAATGTCCATGTGGTGTTTTATATTGTGATTTATTTTTGTAACAGTGTTGCCAGATATAAAAAAATTGAGCTTATTCCATCAGACTTAGGATAAGAGGTGATGATACATACAGTATGTGGTAGTATATATGAATACGTATTCTATGTTGTGTACATTGTCTCTGTCTAATTAGTAATTATAGGCCTATATCAAATCTGACATTCCTTGGGAACATTATCGAGAGGGTTGTGTTTGAACAGATCCAGGTTTTTATGATGCAAAACAATCTTTTTAACTCATTTCAGTTTGAATTTTGGCCACAACACAGCACCGGGACTGTGCTTATCAAAAATTGATATTCGTCGGAATACCGGATGCAGGCAAATCATCTGTTCTGCTACTATTGGATCTCACAGTTGATCACAACATACTACTCAGCAGATTGGAACAGTGGTTATGGCTTATTGACACTGTTTTTCAGTGGTTCACATCTTATTTACATGATAGGGATTTCTTCGTGTCAATCGGAAACCATCAGTCAGAACGAACCAAATTCACGTGTTGAGTCCCACAAGGGTCAATTCTTGGACCACTCTTATTTAACATCTACTGTATATGCTTCCCCTAGCTCAGATTATGGAACAGTATGACATCTCCTATCACACCTATGCAGATGACACACAACTCTACATTTCTGTGTCCCCACATGATTATAGTCCCTTAGTCTCTTGGATGCATCAATCAAATGAATGAATGAATGTGCCAGAATTTTCTCCAGTTAAATGAGGAGAAGACAGAAGTGACCATTTTTGGGCCAAAAAAGGAAAGGTCAAAGATTAGCAGGCACCTAAGCACAACGTCACTTACAGCTACAAATCAAGTCAGAAATCTTGGCGTAATTATGGAATCAGACCTAAAATTTGATAGTGATCTAAAGTCCGTCACTGCATATTACCACCTAAAAATATAGCCATAATTAAAGAGCTTCTGACTCAACAAGATATGGAAAAACTTATGCATGCATTCATTTTCAGCAGATTGGACTATTGCAACGGTATATTTACAGGTCTTGATAAAAAATCAGTCAGGAAGCTGCAGCTAGTACAGAATGCTGTGGCCAGAGTCCTCACAAATACAAGGAAACTGGACCACATTACACCAGTTTTGAAATTGTTACACTGGCTTCCGGTGAGTCAAAGGATAGACTATAAAATACTACTGCTCGTCTACAAAACACTTAATGGCCTTTGACCAAAATACATGCTTGATTTGTTAGATTCCTATGAAACATTTAGACCCCTAAGGTCATCTGGAACCAGTCTCCTGTATGTTCCAAGAACAAGAACCAATCAGGGTGAGGCAGCATTTAGTTATTATGCTCCTCACCTCTGGAACAAGTAACCTGAAGGTCTGAAGTATGCTCAAACTGTTGTTCACTGTGTGTTGAATTGTGCTATACAAATAAATTTCCCTTGCTTTGCCTTGCCTGTCACTTACAGAAAGGCCATTATCTTCAATGGATCTATCATACGTTGATTATGTGCATCCCAGCGGGAAAAAAAAGATCATTTCATAAAATGAAAAGACAAAGAATTTGAATTTTCTGATGTGGAAGATAGTGGAGTAAAAATATAAATATAAGGCCAAATTTTCCAGAATTAGGCAAAATAACCATTGTCAGACATTTTTAAATGCAGTACTATTTTAGCCAATTAAATGCAAGTATTTCAAATTGTCCCACCTACTCGTCATGAATAGATGACACACTGTGCAACTTTTGGAGAAACAAGCCTTAATGGACCCAGGAATTGAAGCGGGCTTCGTCTGAGGGTGCTTTCACGCTAGCAATGTTCGGTCCGCTTTAAACGGACCAGAGTTCTTTTTCTCAGATAGTCCTCTTCATTTTGTAAATATGAGCCCACATCCAAACTCTAGTCCGTACCAAACAACCGAACTCTGGTCCGCTCAAAAATCATGGGTCTCGGTCCGCTTTAAGCGCACCCTGCTTCGCTTGTGAATGCAAATCCGCTTTTGCTACTTTATGTGCAGGGTGCTCCAGGCTGTGACAGTTCACGCTGGGAATCCTTGGAAGCGGAAGTACAGTGCATTCAAAATCAACAATGGCAAGATGACAGACGATTAACCATGGTAAAATGTTGTGCTGCGCTAAGCAGTTGCATTTGATACACAGAATTGGGTCCTACTCTGGCGGTTGTCTTTTGCATGCTGTTGCCAAATGTACCATGTGAGAGTGACAGTGGCATAGATAGGCGGATTCGCTCGGTGCGGTCGTTTAGTGAGTCTCGCTCTCCTGGAAGGTGCGACAATTTGACAGTCCAAAAAGTCACAAAAGTGAGAGCGATAGCGTCTTTGTGACTTCGTTGTTTATATTCCCCAATGCATTTTTTATATATTCCAGTTCGCTTGGCTTTGAGTCGGGAGGGACAGATCCTGCCGCTGGCCAAGCGGTGACTTGCTATTAGGGTTGTTCCGATCATGTTTTTGTGCTCCCGATCCGATCCCGATCATTTTAGTTTGAGTATCTGCCGATCCCGATATTTCCCGATCCGATTGCTTTTTTTTTTTGTGATCCCGAATCAATTCCAATCATTCCCGATAATTTTTTTCCGATCAAATACATTTTGGCAATGCATTAAGAAAAAAATGAATAAAACTCGGCCGAATATATACATTCAACATACAGTACATAAGTACCTTATTTGTTTATTATGACAATAAATCCTCAAGATGGCATTTACATTATTAACATTCTTTCTGTGAGAGGGATCCACGGATAGAGTCTTGTGACTGTATATTGTGACTAAATATTGCCATCTAGTGTATTTGTTGAGCTTTCAGTAAATGATACTGCAGCCATTCAACCCAAATGCATGCTGGGAAGTGGAACCGTGACTCTGCGTAGTGCTACCAATTGATATATCTTCTCTGCGTTGGGAAATAACACAATGGGTTAAGAAAAAGATTAATTGCTACTTTGCTTCCCCACATTGCTTCCCATAATATTTCTAATCGTAGGTAGAGGGAGTGTAAGGCTTTAGCCTATTAAAAAAAAGGCTCCAAAGACTGCCAAAATTCACTCTACTCATTTTACGCTGCCTTTTATCTCTCTATATAGGTAAAACGGCGCCATTACAGACTGAGTGCGACAATGCGTGAGTGGGTTGTGCAACACATGCATTAATTGCGTTAAAAATTTTAACGTGATAGATTTTCAAAAAAATTAATTACCGGCGTTATCGGGATGAATTTGATAACCCTACCTTAAGCCTTAACTAAAGACTGGATGAGTGTAACATATTATCAGTAACATTAAATACAATTAGAAAACGATTTAATTAAAAAATATATGTATATTAAAAAAAGGCATGGCCGATATTTTTTTGCCGATTCCGATACTTTGAAAATGATGTGATCGGACCCCGATCGATCTGGACATCTCTACTTGCTATGCGATGCTACATTACGTGCAGTGTCACAGCACCGCGCTGTGATGCTCCACGCACCCTCGCCTACCAGGAGGGAGGTATTTCCTCTTCTATTTGTCCAATCAATGAGTGCGCCTTTCGTCTACGTGATGCCACTTGGAAAGTTCGGTTGGCGCAGTGTGAATGCTGAACCTTTTCAACAACTCATTTGCATTGTTGCTGCGAGGTAGCTCTCCCACCGGACCCGCGTGGTCTAGTGTGAAAGCACCCTGCGTGTCAGATGAAGAAAGGAGAAAGACAGAGGCATTTTGTACAAGCACAGAAAATATAAGGGGGTAATAAGCGTGAATGCTTATTTTCTTTGCTAAGTTTTATCGATTTCAAGTCTTTTATAATGTTTAGATTTTTTTTGTAATGTAGTGTAACTGTTATTATGCTTGTCAGACAATGGCTGTGCTTGCAAGCAGTGTCATTTTTTTAACATTATTTTTTTCTATAATCAGAGGCCTATGAAATGAGAAATTTGCATACATGAATACTTTGTGCAAGCTTCTCTCAAATGCTTTTCCATGTATTTTTTTCTGGATTTTTTCTGTAGGTTGTGTTTGCCTCACAACTTGGATTCTACTTTACAGATGTCACATTAGCACTTCAGCCAGTGGGTGTAATGGTAAAATGTCTACCACTAGACAAGGTACGGCGGCCATCATTTCTTTGTGAGGTTTTTCAGATTGTACCTAGGGATGAATTAGGTTGAGTTTTTGAAGAAATAAGGAATGGGAGCACTAAAGCATGCAAAACCAATGCTCTGCAAAGAGTCAGTTTGACAAAAAAGGGCATTTAAAAAAATGCACTCTTACCCTATTAAACTTGAAAAACAGAATGAGAAAAATGATACTCACCACGTTAATGGTATCCATCGAAGAGTGGGAATGAATAAAATTGGAAGTGAAATGCACATTTCAATACTTATTTTTGAAAACCAAGGGCTGTAATCCGTATGTACTTCAAACTTTAATGTGGCAAAAAACTTTAGATTGCAAAATTATCATCTTTTTAGGCGAGCATCCAACATGCTGTTTGTTCCCTCAGCAACTATTTCTGCCATGAAGCTGGAGCATCTCCCAATCTATTAATAAAGACACTAAATCAACTGGCATGGCCTAGAGCCAATCTTTTTTTTTTTGTCTGTAACAATCATGCTTGCAAATATGCCTGAGGTATTTTTCAGTGAAAAAAATGCCCTCCCCCCTCCATATGCAAATGTTTCACCTGTGTCTGAGGTTCCTTCGGCTTTGCAGATCTATGCTCTCCACTTTGCTTGTCTGAACTCTGCGATAATAATGAACAGTGTGCACTAGTTGAAGGGTTTCATTAGTTTGAATAAAATAACTGAAAGACACCTGTGCATGGAGAGATGCTGTTGACTGTCTTTGTGAAAAGCGGCCATTCTCCGAGTCCTTCTTCTCTCTTCTGTCCCTTCCTCGCTCTCTCCCTCTGCCTCTCTCATCCAACTCAAACTTACAACTGTAGTAGTCGGCCTGAGGCTGATGGCTTCACAACAATTGTAAATTAACTCTTCTGCTGACATTGATAGCAATTCTATACATTTACCTGGGATGACAATGAATGAGTTAATTACTGCTTTGACAATATCACTGGCATCTGACATAGTTTGATTTTGTATTCCCAATGTCAACAATCTGCATAATATCTGTAGTTATGTCACAGTTATCTATGTTGACTTGATTACTGAAAGCACAGGCAATAAACAAACTTTGTTTCCTTGTTTAATTCACAGTAAAATACTGGCAATTCACAGTAAAATAATGGCAGTTTTATTGTTAAAAACAGGAAACTAAAAATACCTGTAAAAACGGTAAAGAGTAAAGTGTTGGTAACTGTATAGGACTGAAAATGTCTTCTTTTTTTTTTTAAATACTGTGATCCGTATGTAACTTATCTTGGTGACGACTCCTTCTATCATTCTACTATCCACACCGCTGTCTTGGAAGTGAAGCATGCTAACTACCAGTGTTGTTAATCTTACTTTAAAAAAGTAATTTGTTACAGTTGCAAATTACCTCTCCCAAAAAGTAATCGAGTTAGTAACTCAGTTACCTCAATGTAAGAGTAATTAGTTACTTGGCAAAGTAACTAACGTTACTTTTCATGTTCTACACATTATTACATGATTCATTGGATAACGTCTTTCACATCAAATATGTTTATATTAACTGATTGAATTAACCTGTCACTTTGATTAAAAAAGAAAAACATAGGTCACACTTTTTACCCTTTTTTTTTTTTTAATTTCACCTACAGTACTGTGCAAAAGTTTTAGGCAGGACACCTGCCTAAAACTTTTTCACAGTACTGTATATTTTTATTATATTATGTATATACAGGATATACTGTATGTATATATTTTCCCCAAGTGGAAGCTTCCATGATCCTAATACATTTAATAATTAAAAAAATATATATACAGTAGTGTGCAAAAGTTTTAGGCAGGTGTCCTGCCTAAAACTTTTGCACAGTACTGTATATAAAAGTGTAATGGTATACAAACTTTAACTTTTAAATGCTGTGGGAAAAAAAATCCTTTTTTTTTTTCCTGTTGTACTGAACCCGCACCGAATCGTGACCCTGGTACCGAGGTAAGTACTGAACCGTGACTTGTGTGTACCGTCACACCCCTAATATATATACTGTAGATATATTTTGAATCTCTTCCCTCTCGTGTCTTTGCTGTAGTTCTTTTGATTAAAAAAAAAAAGAAAAAAAAAAATCACACGAGGGCAAGTGACTATTTTTGGTAATAAAAAACAAAAAAAATTATTATTATATTGTAGCATCTACAAGGATAATCCACACTTGGTGATTATAATGCATACTCAACAGGAAAACTGTCCATTATTTTCAAATAATTGTACCCACCTAAACGTCATGAACTGTCTGTAAAAAAAAAAAAAGTTGCCTGGGAGTTTAAGATGACTCTCGCAACGCTAAATGCTAATGCTAGCGATAACGAGAATGCTATGCTAACGTTGGTAGCCACCGAACATCGCGTTTGCAATGGCGTCACAACCCCCTTCCCTCCTCCACTCTCCCGCTCTGCTCTCTCCTTGTCTTGTGTCTCTCCACCTCGCGTGCGTTTCAACCAAACTCCTTTACATGCTCAGTAACGGTAACCAGAGGCGTAGAAAGTGTCCCCGGACGCTCCAGGCAACAAGCAACATGGGGCCCTTCGAGAAGTGCAAGGAAGGAGGACAGTTCGACTTGGAGCAGTAGCATATTTAATAAACGCATAATAATGCCTCGGTCTCATAGAGCGCTTTTTAGGACACTCAAAGTGCCCGGCTTTTACTACATTAGGACATAAAACTACAGTAACATCGTACACTCACTGCTGTCTTGTATACTTTTCTCCTCTTCTGGTTTTTTAAAAAATTTCTTTTGTCGCTTCCAGAAGGATAACTTCTCTTCATTTTGGATCTACGCCAATTTAAAAAAGCCAAATCGCCGCTCACTCTGAGTCACGTCAGCGGAGGGGGTGGGGTGGGTGTGTGTGTGTGTGTAGAGCGAATGAAGGGGCCCCCTCAGGGAACTCAGACACAAGGCTTTCACTGGCGCTGTCCGCACTTGTCGCTGCAACAGTGCAATGAAGCTGCATGTGCTAAATCTGTTGGCCCTCTGGGGGCCCCTGCTGTCTGGGGGCTCTAGGCAATTGCCTGGTTTGCCTAATGGGACGCGACACCTCTGACGGCAACGGCGTTGCAAAGATGGGAAAAGTAATTAATTAGCTTAATCACTACTGACAAAAATAACGCTGTTACTAACGCCGTTATACTCTAACGCTGTTATTAACAACACTGCTAACTACACAGCTACTACAGACCAGCTAGCGCAAGTACTAGTACTTTATGTACAGAAAGTTAGGAAAATCTCCAAATTTCCAAAGAAATTAAAATAGTGTGCTGACATCTTAAGCCCTTCAGACCTGCATTTTTATCTGCTGCGCAAAAACAAAAATAGCTGATTTCTTCTGTACTCAAACACCAGAACAAAGTGCAATTTTTTGGTCGGGGATATTACATGCTTTTATTGGTTATTTTTAATGTTGATATTAATGTATTTTTATAAGAAATTAACATTTACGTTTCCCTTTTTGAAGTTGCGTTTTGTCTCAGCCATTTTCAAAGAACCAAAAATAGCAAAGAGGGCATGCTAAACCTCATGATTTAATTTCGATGGGTAAAGTTTAGTCCAAACATCTCCCAGACGTAGCAACAGCAACTAAATTCAGTGTATTTATTGGTTCAGAGACGCAAAAGTGTCATGTCCTTCAACAGCATGCTCAAATCTGAAGGGGTTAAGCTGGAATGGGCTATTTGCTCAATAGTCAACATGCTTGACTGCCACATTAGCAGCAAAGGTGCAAATCCAATAGTTGATGGGGGAGAATGTGAAATGGAGCGCAGTGATATCGCCACCACTAAAAGATCAGTTACGCAACACATACATTGTACTTACTGTTGTTGGCTGTAAAATGTAGTTCTTGTTATTGTTTTTATTATTGTTAGTGAACTTTTTAACGGCTTTTTAACAATTCCGACATCCACAGTGTCCAGTATTTCACCATATTTTCTTTTGTCTCAATTTTTTTTTCTTTACAATGCAGCACCAACCTTTGAGTCCGGAACCTTTGCTGTCTACAAGGACTGGGACTCTGGTTTCTTTGCCTTAGACCTGAAAAGTCTTCCTCTGATTCCACCTGGATTGTCGGAATGTCAGCCAGTACTATGTAGTCTTCCATTGTCATCCCAACCTCAAATTGAAAAGGAAAATAGGAACAACGTTTGTGGTGAATGTACTTTATAAGATGTTACCTCATCTTGCTCTTGTGAGGCCTTCTTGGGTTCAGAGAGGAGCAAGGCCTCCATGCCTCTCCTAACACTACTCCTGCTTCTGTCACCGATATTAATATTCCCTTCACTGAACTTGTCTGTTTCCGTGATAGCAACTTGTGGGGGTGATGCAGCTGACCCTATGTGATCGGCACCATGTTTTGAAGCAGGGGAACCACATGAGACAGGGACACTCAGTACAGACTGCATGGATCCCTGCCAGGAACCCGGAGAAGCACTCAGTTTGCTGTCTCTCGAGGATGGCTGTCTCTGTGAGACGTAGCTTGGTGAACCATTTCTAGGTGGAGACACTTCTCTGGTCCAAGGATTTCTTTGGGATCCCTCGTTCATGTTTTGTTGAAATGTTGATGAGGAGGCCCTGCGGGAGATTGACTCTAAATTCCTGTAAAGTCTCTCAGAATCTAAACTATGCTTGTTGGAAGCTTGTGATGGGCTTCTAGTTTCTCGGCTGCATGCTTCCTGAGCTCTATACCCTCCATTTTGTGAAAGAGAGTCTGTGCGCTTATGCGAAGGCGTTAGTCTGGACGGTGACACCGTCCGAGAGAGAAAGGAGCCTCGTCTACGTGATGAACTGGACCTGCTGGATGTATGCTGAGAGGGTGCATGTGAGGGAAGGTGAGATGAGTCATGAGATCGGGTCTCACTTCTGGAGAGAGAGCGCATTTGGAGGTCCGGCCTCTTGTGTCTGTCTGGGCTCACTGAGTTGTGGCGTGTTGGAGAGTTTCTCAGTGACTCTGTCCCTCGTCTAAAATTGGAGTGGTAAGTGTATCTCTGAGGGGATTCACTTCTCCAAGTGTCCAGCATGTAAGTTTCAGGGTTTCTCCTCTGGGAGGGAACCCCGAGATTTACGTTCCTGTATGGTACACTGGCTTTTGGCTCAGGAATATAGTTGTTAGGAAGCGGGTGACCCCTCTCGTAGTAACGATATGATCTTTTGTTTGCATCATCTGTAGGATGTTCGCCATCGGTTTTTCTGTCAGGCGAGAAGTAGCCACTTTCTTGTTCCCTTACTCCCCTGGACTCTGAAATTCAAACAAAATATAAATAGATGAGAAGTTAAATGAGATCACTGGAGACAGAATCAGCGTTTATGTTTTCTGGCAATGCCTTTGTTGCTCAAATGGTGAAAATAAAAGTCCAACATTCCTCTCGATTCAAATTTGCTCCACAATTAGCCCTGTTACGTTATTTTTTTATTTTTATTTTTTTATTTATTTTTTAGGATGATAGTATTGTTGATTTATTTTACCCTCTACCATAATATTACAACATACAAACAAACAAAAAGGTCGTGAAAAATGAGATTTAGCTATTCGCTGAGCTGTTGACCTTCATCACAGTGTGTCCTGAAAAATAAATTGTCGATATACCGTAGTAAAAATATCGTTGGCAATTTTATATATTGGATGATAAGCAACCAAAAACCAATAAACAGTTTAAACAAAACGCCTTGCTTTCAAGCTTGGCTGAGTAGGTCTGTAAAGGATAATAAATTGTATATTTATTGTAGGGCTGTCAAATTTATTGCGTTAACGGGCGGTAGTTAATTTTTAAAATACATTCCGTTAGAATATTTGACACAATTAACACATGCACAGAATGACCCATTCAAGCGTTGCCTCAAATAGTTTACGATGACACCGTTTTAGCACATTGAGAGCGAAAAGGCAGAGAAATGCGAGTGGGTTCAGGCATTTATTGGACTGTACCTTTTATTGGTTTAAGCTTTGGCAGCCACTACTAATAGTCATGGTTGCCCAACTTCCCATCATGCATTTGGGCGGAGCAAGAGATAATCTTTTTCTCAACACGCCTAATTGAACACAATGCATAACATACTGTATACCATTTGCAGCCACCACTGACAGTCATGGTTGCCCAACTTCCCATCATGCATTTGGGGGGAGCAGGAGACGTTCTTTTTCTTAACACGCCTAATTGAACACAATGCAGAACATACTGTATACCATTTGCAGCCACCACTGACAGTCATGATTTCCCAACTTCCCATCATGCATTTGGCCGGAACAGTTAAGTCGCTACAGTATCATTTAGTGAAAGCACAACAAAAATAATATTCCTATCTCTCAAAAAAAAAAAAAGTTCTCAAAAAGAAAAGCGACGTGGCTGAAAACAAAAATACTAAGAGGGGTTTTAATATAAAATTAATATAACTTGTACTCAAATTCAAATCAAATCAACTTTTAAGAACTACAAGTCTTTCTATCCGTGGATCCCTTTGCCAGAAAGAATGTTAATAATGTTAATGACATCTTGTGGATTTATTGTTATAATAAACAAATACAGTACTTATGTACAGTATGTTGAATGTTTATGTCCGTCTTGTGTCTTATCTTTCCATTCCAACAATAATTTACAGAAATATATGGCATGTTTTAGAGATGGTTTGAATTGCGATTAATTACGATTAACTAATTCTTAACCTGTGATTAACTCGATTAAACATTTTAATCATTTGACAGCCCTAATTTATTTCAGTAGAGGTGTTTTAGTCCATATGTAAGCGACCTGAAGGTCTTCGGGATCGGTCCCTGCCTCTTCTTTCGTCCATCCACGGACTTCCAGCGTTATGAAGGGAAGAAGGATCCATCCGTGTCATATCTCCAAGGGCCACACAATTCCTCTCCGAAGTCGGGGAACTGCTCCTCTGTGGACTGTCTGAAATATTTGTAGCGCTGGAAAATGAGGCAGAGGCACGGTAAAGCCAATGATTAAAAATATGTTGCAGTCGTGTTTTTAGGCTACATTGCTGTTGTTCGCAAGTCTAAGTCTACTAAGTATGCAGCTGGGAAGTAAGAAAAAGAGGCGATAGGATACATAGTGTGTCACCTAGATTGTGTGTCAGTGTCACTGATATCAAGTTCCCACTCAGGACTCAAACTGCGGCCAAGACGCCACTCGTAGGTCCAAGCATCTCTGATGTCATCACTACTGGTACTTGAGTTCACCTCAGACACAACTTGCTCATCATCACCCAACTCCTGAAAAATGAAAAAAAAAAACAGGAGACAACTAGTCAACACAATCATTAACATGTCAAATGTTTCAGTTTTAAGATGTTCGCATTCAAAAAGAAGATGGCTTTTTACATCCGACAGTTATTCCCCCATTTTTTTTATTTTTATATTTTTTAATTAGCACATTTGCAGCTTTTTTTTAAAGGATGCTCACAACATTAACACCATTAACAAGAAGAACCATGACACAAGAAATATGAATTAATCTTGAAAAGAATGAATAGCAATGTTATTTAACATATTTAATGACAAATTGCACTTACTGTCACCACAATCACTCATTCAAATCAGCTTCCACAAACTATTACCCTCTTCATTCGTCTCGCAAAGCTAACACATGTCGACTGCACGCTGGACGTAACACAAGCTAGAGCCCTCTCACCCTCATCATTATTTCATTTCTCCTTTGCATTGCAAGAGCCGCCCACATGACTCTTTTCGAGGACTCACCTTGATCCTTTTTTCTTTTTCTTTTTTTATTATTACTTACCGAGCCTTCAATTGAACATAAATTTTGACCTCCTCCTAAACATGCCTAGAGTAGTTCAATAAAACCTGCCATTTTTCAATTTGTTGCTGAAATTACTTCTTAATCACAAATCAGTGGTATTCTGAATGAAACTAAAACACTGTTATCCCAGATGTTTAAAACAATTATATAGATTGAGTAGTGTAAATTCGAAGTTTATGTGAATCGGCATTGTCTTATCGGAATCTACAGTGCATATTATATGTGAAATGGCTTTATCTTACTACGCCAAATTCCTTGTGCTCGAGTCTCGACACTACCATGAATTAATTTGTTTCTATGGCAGTTACTGAGCATAATTCTATGAAAAACACTAAACATAAACATAAATATGAAAAACTCTTCAAGGGCATTAAATGTATAACAGTCAAACAGGAACGTAGTGTACACCCATAACTGAGTTTTCCTCTTTGTACCACGTATTCTGCATTAGATGAATTTATCAAACGACACAAGGAATTTTTTAATGTGTGACAGTTAAGATTATGCCTTATATTATATCCTGACGCGATTAACGCACATGCCCCGTTCAAACATTAAAATGACAGCAGTGTCATGGCCACTTGTTACTTGTGTTTTTTGTCTCCCTCTGCTGGCGCTTTGGTGCAACTGATTTTATGGGTTTAAGCACCATGAGAATTGTGTAATTATTGACATCAACAATGGCGAGCTACTAGTTTATTTTTTTGATAGAAATTTTTACAAATTTCATTAAAACGAAACATTAAGAGGGGTTTTAATATAAAATTTCTATAACTTTAAATTTATCTTTTAAGAACTACAAGTCTTTCTATCCATGGATTGCTTTAACAGAATGTTAATAATGTTAATGCCATCTTGTTGATTTATTGTTATAATAAACAAATACAGTACTTATGTACAGTATGTTGAATGTATATATCCGTCTTGTGTCTTATCTTTCCATTCCACCAATAATTTACAGAAAAATATGGCATATTTTATAGATGGTTTGAATTGGGATTAATTGCGATTAATTACGATTAATTATTTTTTAAGCTGTGATTAACTCGATTAAAAATTTTAATCGTTTGACAGCCCTAAGAAAGATACATCTGACTAATCCAATGAAATGCAAAGTCGTAAGCGGATTTTAAGGGGGGGCCAGGGGAGCCAGGTCCCCCCCGGTGGCCAAAAAAGTGTCATTGCATGAAATTGACTTTCCTATATATATGAAAGTTGTAAAGCAATAAAACTGCAACAAAAATGAATGACATGAACAAAAAATATATTTTTATAATGGGTCAAAATTATTTTTCGAACAGATCATGTGACTAGCGCCTTAGACGGTCATTAACGTTAGATATAATTTTCAACAACAACAAAAAAATAAGCGAGGGCAATTTTATTTTTCAAATGTTTTTTTTCTTTGATTGAAAACATTTTTTTTTTTTTAGTTGAAGCAACTTTTTTGGGGATTGAATGATTTAGACACAAATGTCCTACCCATATAAGGCCCAAACACAAAAAGGATTGCTTCGGTCAAATAAAACTTTTTCAATGAAAAATCAAGTGTTCAAATGCAAATTTTTCCCATCTCAAATATTTTTTCGCATTCAAAAGGTTTTCTATGATTGAAATTTTTCTTTTTTTGATTGAAGTGACTTTTCTTCTTGAAAATATATATATTTTTTGAAGCAACTTATTTTTTGATTGAATAAGAAAGACAAAATCGTCCTAGCCAAAATGTGGCTCAAACACAAATCAACATTACTTCAATCAAAAAAGTTGGTTCAATCCCTCCAAAAAAATCAATCAAAGAAAAATAACTTTCACATGCATTTTTTTTACTTTCAAATTATTTTTGCACTCAAACACATTTTTTTTTTCATCTAAGCGACTTTTTTTAAAATTGAAAATATATATTTTGATTGAAGCAACTTTTTTTATTGAAGCAACTTTTTTTGATTAAATAATAATAAAGACACAAAACTACCTCCATATGGCTCCGCCCTGGGGATACAATTTTTGACTGGGGTAACTACATTGGCACAACACCGGCAGACGTACCATATTCAATGGTTGACAATCTTGGCGAGAATTCCCTTCAAGAATGATGGGAAACAAAAAACGCTCATTGTCAAGTTATTATTATAAATATTCTTGTAAGTTAATTTTATTGCTGACACTGCATTTCGGGGTCATCAACATCGTGTGCCCTCCCTGCCCCAAAAGTCAAACTCCACCTATGTGCAAACTATAAAGTTGTATAAAACTGGTTTAGAACTGCACTATGTCAAAATGAGAGGTTTCGGCATAGTTTTGGTCACCTCATATCACTTCATAAGAGTGTGACAAAATGAAAATAGATTACTGTGGAACACCTCTGTAAAATAGAACCTCGGTGATAAACAAGTTGTTGATATCAAACTTCATTGAACGTGTCAATCAAAACAGAGTGCGATTAATTCGTCAGCGTTAATCCTTTCATGCACCAATTATAATTTAGATTTATTTTTATTACATTAACATGGAACAAGGGTCTTAAAATTGCAGCCCAAGGGTTAATTGCAGGCCATGGACAATATTTTGTGTTCCCTATTTGACATCCGATTTTAGTATTAGTGTTGCGCGCGATTAGCAATATTTGAAGTAAAGATGAAAGAAGTAATTGAAGGATCTAATGGTTTTTTTTTTTTTTTTTTTTTTGGTGGGGGTGGTAAATTCTTTATGTTGTAATTTAAAAAAAGACAAAAACGCATATAAAAAAAGAGCAATAAAATATATAAATAATTCTAAATAAAATTAATTTTTTTAAAAAAGCTATAAACAACATTTCAACAAACTGAAATTTTGGGTGGGGGGGCTGGAACGAATAAAAACATTCAAATAAGGGTCGCCATTGTTTATTTTGCACAGGGAATTTTATTCATTTTATTGTTCTGTGACCTCACATAGCTTAACACTTTTTGCCTTTGATGGCAATAAATGTCCAATCCATTTTAACGTATCATTTGATCACTTCCAGCTTCTCCCAGTTTAAATGGATTGGACGTCAATAGCCGTCAATTTGTGTTTTCAATCTTAATTTCCCTCTCTTACTAACTACCACAACACCAACTCTGTGACCAGGGGTGGCGCCGAATGAGTTCAACTAATGATTAATTTTGAATAGATGTCCACTATTGTGACCACTGTGCCTGTTTATTTCATATTTCACGCGATATTTTATGCTCCTAAATGAAATGGACCGCTTGGATGTGTGTGGAAGTAATCGATATATTTATTCAATTTTTTTAATCCCGCGCCATGAAAATGAGTGACTTCCTGGATTGACAAAGAATGCGTATGTGACGTCAGCGGGATAATCATCTTCCGTATACAGCCAATACTACAGTATTTGTTCATTTTTTTGCATCACTCCAGCCCAATCTGCTGCAGGCTTTTGTTGCTGCACCGGGGAGAGGTGTGTGAGCCTTTTTGGGTTTCAAAAAGTTCCCGTTCACTGGGGATAATGGCCAAAACAAGTCTGACAACTGTGGGACCATTGTGAGGTGAGTAAACTACGTGTTTAAATTATATCAAATACTGGGACCATGGCACACGTTTTAATAAGGAGGTGACTTGCATTTTGTGGGTGAAAATACACCCTGCTCACTGAGAACGGCCGACGACCGGCAGCTTGTCGCACACCATGGTCGCCGGCTGATAAAGGCGTGCCCGCCGAGAACGTCCTTTTCTCGGCTTGGCCACGAGCAAACCCCCGCTCCGACGTTGGCCAGTTTGGCTGGCCGATCCAGCCTGCTCGGTCTTATTCGCGTGCCCGATGAGAATGCGCTTTCCTTGGATTGGCCAGGAGCAGACACCTGCTTCGACATCGCCCAGTTTGGCTGGCCGATCCAGCCCGCTCAGTCCTATTTGTGTGCCCAACGAGAATGCGCTTTCCTCGCCTTGGCCAGGAGCAGACCCCCACTCTGACGTCGGCCGGTTTGGCTGGCTGATCCAGCCTGCTCGGTTTTATTCGCGTGCCCGATGAGAATGCGCTTTCCTCGGCTTGGCCAGGAGCAGACCCCGACTCCGACGTCGGCTGGTTTGGCTGGCTGATCCAGCCTGCTCAGTCCTATTCGCGTGGCTGCCGAGAATGCGCTTTCCTCGGCTTGGCCACAAGCAGGCCCCCACTCCAACGTCGGCCGGTTAGTTCGGTGGTTATTTTCCAGCTGCAAGCACTCCTGCCCGCAACAGTGGAATGACGAGCTTAAACTTGCTCACCGCCGGGGGCTGGCCGATCGGTGAATCAACCTTGCCGCCATGTGTGACATGAGTCCGAAAGTCGAGAATAAGACTTGGAAAAGCTGCTCGGTTTGGGTTTTGCAACTCCGGTGGGATAAAATACCGTTCAGGAGAGGAAGAAGTCGGCAGTTTTGACCATGATACAGTAATTTTGCCCTGTCGTACTGAATAAATGCATTTTTAATATTCGGTATTCCATTTAGCACATGACTGTTGTTTGTCATGATCTTACCATTTACAGTGCCTTGCAAAAGTATTCGGCCCCCTTGAACCTTGCAACCTTTTGCCACATTTCAGGCTTCAAACATAAAGATATAAAATTTTAATTTTTTGTCAAGAATCAACAACAAGTGGGACACAATCGTGAAGTGGAACAAAATTGATTGGATAATTTAAACTTTTTTAACAAATAAAAAACTGAAAAGTGGGGCGTGCAATATTATTCGGCCCCCTTGCGTTAATACTTTGTAGCGTCACCTTTTGCTCCAATTACAGCTGCAAGTCGCTTGGGGTATGTTTCTATCAGTTTTGCACATCGAGAGACTGACATTCTTGCCCATTCTTCCTTGCAAAACAGCTCGAGCTCAGTGAGGTTGGATGGAGAGTGTTTGTGAACAGCAGTCTTCAGCTCTTTCCACAGATTCTCGATTGGATTCAGGTCTGGACTTTGACTTGGCCATTCTAACACCTGGATACGTTTATTTTTGAACCATTCCATTGTAGATTTGGCTTTATGTTTTGGATCATTGTCCTGTTGGAAGATAAATCTCCGTCCCAGTCTCTGGTCTTGTGCAGAAACCAACAGGTTTTCTTCCAGAATGTTCCTGTATTTGGCTGCATCCATCTTCCCGTCAATTTTAACCATCTTCCCTGTCCCTGCTGAAGAAAAGCAGGCCCAAACCATGATGCTGCCACCACCATGTTTGACGGTGGGGATGGTGTGTTCAGGGTGATGAGCTGTGTTGCTTTTACGCCAAACATATCGTTTTGCATTGTGGCCAAAAAGTTCAATTTTGGTTTCATCTGACCAGAGCACCTTCTTCCACATGTTTGGTGTGTCTCCCAGGTGGCTTGTGGCAAACTTTAAACGAGACTTTTTATGGATATCTTTGAGAAATGGCTTTCTTCTTGCCACTCTTCCATAAAGGCCAGATTTGTGCAGTGTACGACTGATTGTTGTCCTATGGACAGACTCTCCCACCTCAGCTGTAGATCTCTGCAGTTCAACCAGAATGATCATGGGCCTCTTGGCTGCATCTCTGATCAGTTTTGTCCTTGTTTGAGAAGAAAGTTTGGAAGGACGGCCGGGTCTTGGTAGATTTGCAGTGATCTGATGCTCCTTCCATTTCAATATGATGGCTTGCAAAGTGCTCCTTGAGATGTTTAAAGCTTGGGAAATCTTTTTGTATCCAAATCCGGCTTTAAACTTCTCCACAACAGTATCTCGGACCTGCCTGGTGTGTTCCTTGGTTTTCATAATGCTCTCTGCACTTTAAACAGAACCCTGAGACTATCACAGAGCAGGTGCATTTATACGGAGACTTGATTACACACCGGTGGATTCTATTTATCATCATCGGTCATTTAGGACAACATTGGATCATTCAGAGATCCTCACTGAACTTCTGGAGTTTGCTGCACTGAAAGTAAAGGGGCCGAATAATATTGCACGCCCCACTTTTCAGTTTTTTATTTGTTAAAAAAAGTTTAAACTATCCAATAAATGTTGTTCCACTTTACGATTGTGTCCCACTTGTTGTTGATTCTTGACAAAAAAATTAAATTTCATATCTTTATGTTTGAAGCCTGAAATGTGGCGAAAGGTTGCAAGATTCAAGGGGGCCGAATACTTTTGCAAGGCACTGTATTTAGCAATTGGGGTAAATACGTAGATAAAAAGAATATCCTGTAAAAAATTTTGGAGTAGAGAGTTTGAAACAATGATGACATTTTGCTGCTCTGTGTTGTATTTTCCTCGTTCTGAATCTTTCCCCTCAATGTGCTGAATTCTAATTCAGATGAAATCATGTCCCTGCCGACATCATCATCCAGCCGGGGACACTAGAGCGCTATAATGACAGGCAGGTAAACGGCAGATTAAAAGACTAATTTCTCGTCATCTGCGCTTTGCCAAATTTTTGTATATAGTCGAATAGTCTCAACATATGATTCTAATTTAATTTAAATAATAATGCTATTTAAGATTTTTCATGCTGTCACAGGCACTTTCATAGCACAACAGACCATAATCTATTTATCTATAATCTCTATTTATCTTTTCCTTTAAAAAAAAAAAAAAATGTCATTCATAAACGACAAATTTTGTTTGCAGAAGACATTGGCCATTACATCTTCTTATAGGAGGTCTGCTCTCTACTTGGTGATTCTTATCTCATTACTATATATTACACAAGTGCAACTACCTTCCTTTTGAGTAGGACCACACTCAGTTCTCTCTAAAATTGAATGTTCCCAAGAGTCTGCAACAAGAGGGCAAAATGATGTTTGGCAATCAGCCACACAGATTTTCATATACACACCCACTCTTGTGAAGCCTCTGTCTGTGCAGTGTCAAGATGCATATGATCCGGCCGCAGGCAGGCGCTGCAACGAGACGGGTCAAAGGTGTTGGGCTGGAATCGCCGACAATAGCAGTCCTCAGATGGTAGAGACATCTCGCCAGTGATCTTCCGTCATCTGTCATTGAGTCGTTATTAAAATGTGATTGACTGATTTTCAAGTAAGGTTAGGGTGTTTATATTTCCCAAGAGACATCGCATTATGAGGATTATTGAAACATTTTAATTAATTCTTAACTTTTGTTTAGCTGTTTGATATTAAAGGAAGCTTCTCTCATT
The DNA here is from genome assembly GCF_030265065.1 of Corythoichthys intestinalis. Classification (NCBI taxonomy): domain Eukaryota; kingdom Metazoa; phylum Chordata; class Actinopteri; order Syngnathiformes; family Syngnathidae; genus Corythoichthys; species Corythoichthys intestinalis. Next base: position 28,469,797 of record NC_080402.1, read on the forward strand.
GTATTGTCACTTACTACATACTGCTGTCTGTATGATTGTTCTAAAATTAAATCTACATTTTCAACATGTGAGATGCTCTTCCTTACCTTCTTCAAATCCTGATTTCCTCTCCAGAACAGTAGCCTTCACTTTCCAATGGAATAGAAGTGGTTCTTGTACCTTGATGCATTGTTTATCCTGGTAGAGCTTTTTCAAACTAAAGTTGATTGTTCCTCATACAGGCCTACATCGTGACTCTGTTATATCCGATACTATTATCTTTAGAAAGTGGAGTGACTCCTGACAGCTGTCTTATAGAGAAGGCGAGGTTGCTACACAGATGGTTGCCATGGCAGTAAAACAGCATGGAAGTGAAATAAAAGACAACAGCACCATCTGATCCTTGAACAGAGCAGACCAGTACAAACAGTGTGAATTTGGTAAGGCCTTTTATCTGAAACTGCAAACACTGCCCAGTTACTACATACATAAATAATTAAAAAGCATTGCAGTAAGAAGTGACATTGGGAACAAAATGTATTGTATAATCTGCATTAATCCTATGATCTATACAATCTATACAATCATGCACTGGAAATAACTGAATTATGTACACTGTAATATTTCTTAAGGATTTTTTTTCTCTTTTGATTAATTTTGATTTTTTTTTTTAGGCAAATACAGTTTTTTCAGACTAAGTAAAGCATTTTCACTTCTTTTATTAACATAGTATTACAAGTGTGTCAATACTGTAGTCATAAGCATGACTCTGACAAATTAAAGTGGGCCAAATAATTGGTCAAAAATAGGAGCGGCTGTTCCAGTTTCATAGACAATTGACAAGAGGAAGCCAATTATTATATCCTAAAAAGAACATTTGTTTTATTTCTAGTGAAGATATCTTAACGTCACAGATTAACCCAAGTAGTAGCAAATTCTGTGTTCTCGGTAGTACTCTAAATGTGTTTTGCATGATTTGGCTTCCTACCCACAACATTTAATACGGCTGTAAACAAATAAAGACCAGTTTTGTTCTATAGTACGTCAAATAACTAAACTTTTTGAGGCAGTAAAGTATTGAAAGCAACTCTCAAAATGGAGCAGTCATTTCACATTACTCCGAACTACAACCACAACAATAAGCATACTGCATTTTAATACAAATATCCATCTGATAGTATCATTTGAAACTGAAGAGTATTACATCTGTCAAGACATACAACGCTTTCTAGATCTCATTAGATGCTGAATTGACAAATTCTCTTAAATTAAGTGCTTCTTTCAAAAATAGCCCTGACTCAGATTTGATGTTTGGAATGTATCTGCTAGGAGGCTCTACTTTCCGCCCATCTCGGCCTGCTTTTCTCAAAAACATGTTGACCTAAATGAGCCCTCAAAGTGAGAAATGAGGCAAGCCCCTGCTTCCAAGTAAATTGGCTCTGATGACATGCAAGCTTGGGAGTCATCAGGCAGGACCACAGAGACATAAAATAAATCCTACAAAATCTAAAAATGGACTAAACAGAAGAGCTTTGCTGATGCTATTGAGTGCTTCTGGTGGTTAATTCCATCTGACACCCGTTTTGAGCCTGAAAAAATGTTGTCCTTGCGTGCTTTTCACAGTGATCATTGATACAGAAAGATGTTAAAGATCTCTCAATTTGCTCAGAAATTTACTTAATTAGTCTGGATTTCTCAGATTGAACACAAAGCTGTTAGGTGTATACAAGCATTGACAGATGAGTATGATACATTATTTGTAAGAAATGAATCAGAATTAGAGATGTCCCAATCCGATATTTGGATCGGATCGGACGCCGATATGAGCAAAAAAATGCGCATCGGTATCGGATCGGAACACGGAAAAATTTCGATCCAGACTTCCGATACAGTTTTTTTTTAAAAGTCCGGTCCGGGTTTTCCAGCGCACCGATTTACATAATCCGTTCCAGTTTTTGCTTCGGTTTCCCTAAAATCCGGTCTGCATTTTACGGCACACCTTCAACACACTACATTTACATTACCGTCTCCCAATTTACCGAGAGACTTTATCGGTAAAAATGTAAGCTGTGTGGGATCATTTCACCTTAAAGGACGACAAAGACGAAGAGGCAGAGTGCAACATATGCCACAATAAAGTCAAGCGTAGTGGTAAAGCTGTAAGAAGTTTTAATACAACCAACCTAATCAAGCATTTAGCGAAATACCACCACAAACAATATGAGGAGTATGTTAAGAAAACTGAAGACAAAAAGAAAGGTCCTACGCAACTAACACTGGCAGAAACTTTTGCTATGCGTGACAAACTGGCACTCGACAGTCCCAAAGCCCAGGGAATAACAACAGTCATTGCCGAAGAATTCATTCTGGATGACGAGCCATTATCTCTCGTGAGTAAAGACGCACCATCCAACACTTAGAACCACGGTACAACATGCCCAGCCGTCATTACATCCTTGAGCGATTCGGCCGTGGAAGATTCGAGAACGATTCACAAACATCCAAATTCCGATTATTCAAATATGTCAAGTAAAGCGGAACTAATACACAGCGAGGTCTTTGGGACGCAATGAGAAAATGACCGCATTGCGTCCCGAAAGTAAACATAATGCTTGTCATAGACCCGAGTAATGCCAATGCTCAAGTCACGGCTTTAGCTCAACTCATGCCGCTGGATAAAAAACACAAGAATACCTGACAGCTGACAGCCGCTACAAACTACGTCAACGTCGTTTTACTGGAGATAATAGATATCATATGTATGTAGAACTAGATGCAAAACGACAGACTCGACTGCGTTAGCAACATTGAAGTATTGAAAACCAGATGCGTTAGTAAACAGCCGCCATCTAAAAGCAGAAGACTTCCCTAGTAGGCTGTTGTGAACCTTCCAAGGAACCTAATTAACTTTTTATCTAAAATATTCCTAAATCGGCAAAATCTTGACTTGAATCTATCTTCAAAACAGTTTTAAAACTTTCACATGTCGAAAGTAGACAGAAGGGAAATTATGGAATAACGGGAGCAATTTTAACAACTTTAACAGTTGATTCGCAAAATTAAATGAATTGAATGTAGTTTAAAGCTGCTGATACAGAATGGGGACCTGAGTATTTTATTTACTGTTTTAAAATGTTGATACTGAAATAGTCGTTTATTTAAACCTGAGAGGCTTTTTATACAATTTTTGTAACTAATGCACGAAACATTAAAAGCATCTAATAGCTTGGGGGATTTGAAGGATTTTCCACTGAGGTTGTTGGTGTGTTTTGCTTATTTAAAGACAGTTTACAATATTATTTGCACGTTTTACTGACTGACTATGCCATTTCTGTTAGTTATTTATAATGTTTTGTGTTTGTCACTGAATAAACAGATCAGTTTCTTGTTACCAACCGTTGTGTGTTATTCAAACTCACCTAATTCAACTGGCTAGTTGTTATGAAGAGTACTAAAACCTTTTTCAACATGAGTCTGACAACTAAGTTAGGAGGCTAAATAACTTTAAACTTTAACACATGCTCAGATAGGTCGGTATCGGTCAGTATCGGTATCGGATCGGAAGTACAAAACAATATCGGTATCGGATCGGTAGTGCAAAAACCTGGATCGGGACATCCCTAATCAGAATTACAGTATATTATCAGTGTTTCTCTGACAAGTGGCAGAACAAATAAGAGCCAAATTGGGGGGAAAGAATATGACCTGTCTCCTTAAACCTAAATAATAGAGCTCATCATAACATCATTTCACAACAGCGGGGCTTACAAGCTTCATCGCCACAGAGATCAACTACTGTATGTCTTTTTGAAATCCATCAAATTTACATGAGGATTAATGGACCAAGAGCATAGCAAAAATAGTAGGCAACATAGTGAAACATAGTGACAGGGGATCGAGGACGAGGTGGCTCCAAACGCAGGAAAAACAAGGCAGCAAAGCAGGGTAGTGATAAACTCAAAAATGTTTAAATTTCGTTTGATAAAACTCAAAGTACAAACAAAAGCCCAAAAAAGCCAAGTACAAACCAAATTCAAGCAAAAGACTGGGTTAGAAACTTCCTGTGGGATATAAGCACAATGGGAGCATGGACACAGACATGAGGTGAGAACAGAATGACGCAACAAGAACAGACAGCACATGGGGATCTTAAATACAGACAAGGGGTAACGAGACACCGCGGCACAGGTGGGTGATACAAGAGGCAACAGACACAAGGAGCAGGCCACAACAGGTGAAATCAATGGATAATCACATGGCAAGACACACTAGGGCACAAACCTAACACAACTTAACTCAAGGCACGACACATGGCCCCTTGTCATAAAGCATCACATTCAAAGCAGTTCAGCATCAGGAAATGTGACCACATTATTTTGACACCCACTTGAACAATTTCACTTAGTGAGAGAATATCAGGCCACTGACCTATGCTAGGTTCATACTACAGGTCTTAATGCACAAATCCGATTTTTTCGTGTTTTTCCGACTCGAGTCAGGCATTAACTTGACAGTCTGAACGGGACAAGTCGCATAGAAGTGGACCATTTCAAATCCGATCTGAGTCACTTTCGTATGTGGTTCAAATCCGATCTGGGCCACATTTTTTCAGAACGTGACTGGCGGTCTGAACTGTCAAGACTCCCAAATCGGAATTCTAGCAGCAATTACGTCAGCAAAGAGCAAGAGGCACGAAGGACGGCAGCCATGTAGGCATTAGCGCCTAGCTTGAACTCTGCTTTTAAGCACAAAGCAGGCTTGACCACAGTCATAAAAAAATAAAATGAAGAAAAGAATAAGTCTCACAATTTTCGATTTTCATTCTGTGCGCCGAATGAGCAATATTTCCTTATTGCACACATGGCCGAGTCGGGGCAAACTGACGCACCCACGTCATTTCACGCACACACGTCAAGGCTCGTGTGTGCGTGTATGTGTTCTATCAGTCCATATAAACTTTGAATATAAGACTAAATGGGGATTATTAATGTCTGTTATTTGTGTCCTCTTTTTGGAAATCAAAATATGATCACTCTGGAATGACAAAAGCTTCATTGTTTCAAGAAGCTTCATTCCGCCATCGCTGCTGGGGCAGACAGTCAACCTCTGCTGCCTCCTAGCATGCATTGCAGCGCGACAGATGTAAATACAATCAAAATTCATGTTCTGTGCTAATTATGTCTTCAGTTGCTGTTCTAGTTTTTTCATTAATTGATAGTTATGGTATTTGGTCAAACCATATGGTCAGACTTTCTTTGACAGTGGCGCCATAACACTATCATTAGTAGAGGCGTGCAAAATTCCTGATTCTTAGATTATTCGCGATTCGGCCGTGGAAGATTTGCGAACGATTCACAAACATCCAAATTCCGATTATTGAATTATACCAGGTAAAGCGGAAAAAAACACAGTCAGCGCGGTCTTCGGGACCCAATGAGAAACGGACCGAGAGTAAATATCATGTGCAGCTAACGCCGCTCGGTAAAAAAAAAAAACAATAATACCTGACAGCGCCCGTCATACGCTACAAACAGCGCCCAGTTGCTAGTTGCTACAAACATACGGCAACATACGGCTATGGTAGATATATCATATATCTAGACTAGATGTGAATTGATAGACTTTCCTGCGCTAGTAAACAGGCGCCATCTTAAAGCAGTAGACTTCTCTAGAGGGCTCTGTTGTAGAGAACCTAATTACTTTTTATCTGAAATACCCCTAAATCGGCAAAATCTTGACTTGAATCTATCTTTAAATGATGAAACATTTTTAAAACTTTCACATGTCGAAAGTAGGCATGAGGGAAATTATGGGATAACGGGCGCAATTTTAACAACTTTAATGGTTGATTCTCAACTTTAAATTAATTGAATGTAGTTTAAAGCTGCTGATACAGAATGGGGACTTGAGTATTTTATTTACTGTTTTTAACCGGTAACTTGATACTAAAATAGTAGTTTGGTTTATTTAGCCTGAGAGGATTTTTGAACAATTTTGGAACAAATATATAAAACATAAAAAAAAAAAAAAAAAAAAAAAAAAAATTAATGGGGGGAGGGGGGCATCAATAATCGATTTATATTCGAATCAGAGTCTCTGAATTGTAATCGTAATCGAATCGTTAGGTGCCCAAACATTCCCACCTCTAATCTTTAGGCAATCATTATTATGACATGACACTGTCATGAGCATTAATGAATGCTTACAACATATGCCATTTAGTGTTTTATTATTTATTTAATTATCTCACTTTTGAATAGATGTTCGAGCTGGACATAAATGGAGTTACTGACATATTGCCGGATGACACTTAATGACATCTGTCATAAGCATTTAGTAATGCCCATGATTGTGCCATGTGATAATTATGACGGTCTTATGACACCGCTGTCAAATAAAGTGTTACCTATTAACCCAAATGAATAAACAAATATGCCGTACTGGACTATAAGACGCAGGATTCGAAATGAAGGAAAAAAGTAGCGGTTTATAGTTTGAACATTAAGGTAAATAAATTTGAAAAGAATGATAATATGCAGCCCACTTTCATTGCTAATGTGTAGTACTATATAAGTGTAGTTAGTCTAAGTGCTGCATATGTCATGTACTGTAAGTGATTGTAAAAAGATGTACAAAAACAACGCTGCGAAAAAACAGTAACAACTTTTTGCTTCATTCAAGCACGTTACTTGGACATTGTGTTCCTAGGACTGTGTGTTAATCCCACCCCACTCATTCTTTTGTGAGCCCACGCGGGTGTACCTCTGACCTTCGACCCTTCGCCCACACTTCTGGGCACTGAAAAACAGGGCCCGCCTACGCAGCTAACCACCCACCTGTTGTTTCTCCAAACTAAAAAGAATACAGTTTTAAAAATAAACTGCACGGCGGGAGAATGTGTATTTATATGTGTGAGAGAGGCAAAGATACAGTTCCCATGGAAACTAAAAAGTTTGGTCTCATTTGCAGTCATTTTCTAAGCAAAATACAACCTCAAAATATAGCCCAAAGAGATGGACTCTATATATTACTGTTCGGCACATCGGGTAATTTAATGACCTTCTGGAGCGTCACCCACCCTACTCATGATTTCTCACTCCTTTAAAAATTGATTGTCCCAAAGTGAAATCCCCTTTTTACACTTTACCAGCATTAGGATTCATGTACTTCCTAGCATAACTAACTGTTATATAACCTGTGCTTAAGCAACACATAATGACGGACAACTAACTTAATCACTCCTTTTGGCACAGGCCTGCATCTGAGGTTGGCACGAGGAGGGTGACACCACGCTGACACTGCAGCTGTTTGACATTACCACCATTACACATTTGTTTCTGCGCAGTTATATCTAAAGTCAAATAACACGGAATGAGGATGAATACTTTCTACGTTAATATAGTTGTCTTTTTTTTTTTTTTTGCTTTGATTGAAGTTTGAAATGAATGAAATCAAGGCTAAACTACGGACATGGTCTTTCAAATGAAAACAAAACATAATTCTCCACATTTTCTGTTTAGTTTGGGAGTAAATTTCATTGGATTTGGCACTAAAAAGCTTCAACTATCTTTCATGATGAATTGTGGCGGCTTCTTGTAAAGTTGAGATCTCAGATTTGCGCTCACAAAAAAAAAAAAAAAAAAAAAAAAAAAACTCTAAAACAGTCTTAAAAACAGTTTCAAAATCACTTCTATCTCCATCATACTGATGATTGTTAAAATATCAAAAATTGCATTGAAATATCATCACCATCAAATGATGTTAACTTGCCATCTAATTTGTCAAACACACCAGTCCCTCCTGAAGCAAAACAACCCCCACAACATGATGCTTCCTTCTTTCAAAATTGAGATACCATATTTTCCGCACTATAAGGCGCACCTAAAAGCCTTAAATTTTCTCATAAGCCAACAGTGCGCCTTATATTTCGGTGCGCCTTACATATGAATCACTATTGAGCCGCAACCGTTTTTTTTTGACAGATTTATACAAATTTGCAAACAAAAACGAGCTTACAAAATTGCACCATTATAATAAGAAAACCACAAATAATAACAAATAATCTCTATCATAATATACGAAATCTTACTTGCTTGCCATGTTTGTATTCATACACGCACACACACACAGCGGCCGACTCCATTTCCCCCCGTTTTATATATCCCATGCGTGGTGCATGCTGGGATATACAAAACGGCGTTTCATTTCCATTTGTGTGGTTGTGTAAAGACCCTGAAATGGCTCCTATTAAGACACGCTTACAACGCATAGTTTAAACTGAACGCGATCAGGAAGGCAGTAGAACATGGGAATAGAGAAGCAGCGAGAGAATTTAACATTAACAAATCAATGGTGAGGAAGTGGAGGAAGCAAGAGGATGACCAAGGACCAGGAGGACCAATTACAAATCAACATTTTGAGACCAAAAAGACAAAAAAATTCCCCCCCAATTTTGAATGAATAGTTTTATATTTGACAATTCAACACAGGCAGCAGGTATAGTCATAGGCGTTTTTGGCCTTTATACATGCTCTGGTCAAATACAGTGCATACATTGCAAAACAGTGGAAAAATTACCCATCTAACATAAGAAGGGTGACTGTGGAAAAGAAAAAAGTTCCCCTCCACTATGTGATATAAATGTTGCACTACATGTTTTACCTTGCTGTTGTGTTGCTGTTTTGTTGACATTGTGTGTGACATTGAGTGGAGCACTGTCTAATGGATGCATAAAATAACCCCAGCCTCCACTGTAGCGTTTATTCTATGCGCCTTATAATGCGGTGCGCCTTATGTATGGAAAAATTTTTGAAATATGTCATTCATTGAAGGTGCGCCTCATAATCTGGTGCGCCTTATACTGCGGAAAATACGGTAATTTTAGAAACTTTGGACCAAAACATTTTAATTGCTGGGATGCGCAACATTTTTATTCTTTTTGTGTCATGATGGATGTAATTCCCTTGTTATTTATGCTTATGTTTGAATATTTGAACAGATGAACATGACTTGTTCAGGCATCTAAAAATTGTATCCAAGGATGAGACAGACCTTATCACGTACACCCGTGGTCATAAGTATTGAGACTTTTCACCATTCAGTTGAATGAGAAAGAGTCTCAAAGCTGATGACCAAGGGTGTAAACTTTCTCAGGTTTTTCACTAAGGAGCCGTTCACATGGTGACGGTCCGAGAATACGACAAATTCATGTTTGCATTCATATGGTTCCGTCTTGATTCAGTCTCTTTTCGAATGATGTCGCAATTCCGTGTGAAAACCATGTAGTATTCATGCCAGGTTCTAGGAGGCAGTGCAGTTTTACAAGGCGAAAGCCAATGATATACTTCCTTGACAGCAACCTCCTCAGCCCGGAAGAATACATACTTGCCCATTCCAAGCAATGGGGTCCACAGGATTTAACATTAAGTATATTTAAATTAAAAATACTTATGAAAACAGAAAATTAAAGCCAACATTCTGCCATGTTTGCTGTTTTCAGTGTTTAGTAGCAGCGTGTGTTGACGCTGTCGGAGCGAGAGCTTTCCATTTAAACGGTTGAGGAGCAAGCCTGCAATCAAATTGTTCCGTTTTGGAGGCAAGGATCAAAAGTTTGCGTCTTCGTCTTCCATTTTCACCATGTAAAGACTAGGCCATTCCGCAACACAATTGGTGCGTCTTGGCGTCTGTGACGGCCCTGGCCGTTTGATTGTTATTTTTTGAGACTCTTTCAGTCAGCTGATCTCGCCTCTTCCAACTGGCTGCTTCCCCTCCCACTGTGACGAAAGCTGATCGACGCCGGACGGACTGACGACGTCGTCGCTGATGATTGGCCACGACGAAAAGGTGCCAAGCTTCATAAACCTGCCGCTGTCAACACTCTGGGAGGTCGCATTTGACAGCATTTGTGCCACGGTCCTCCTCGAAGCTATTTGCTCGCCATTCACTCTCGTGTGCATTTGATCGCTAGTTTGATACACTCCCGCTTTTTCGGTTAGGTCTTTTGTGTTTATTCGTTATTGGATCGTTTTTGTTCACCTCTGTAAATATGAGCACTGAAGCAGTAAGGGTAAGCTGCCATTTCTGTTCAACACGTTTTCTCCTGTTTTGTTTAGAGTAGGAAGCTAGGGTAGTGGCTGTCTTTTTGTTCTTTGCTTTTTACGATCAGGGTTTAGCTAGCAGGTTGGGTTTAAGTGTAGATCCTTTTGTTTGTTGTTTTGGCCTGGGCTTACCCTGAAGCCGCGCTTCTTCCACATTTTGTATATATTCATTGCGAGTTTGATTATTGTGAATAAATTTGTGTCCACTTGTAAACTTCTGTGGCTTCTTTTATGTTACGCCCTTCGCGAGCCGTCTTTGGGACGTAACAGTGTCATAGCGTCACCATGTAACCGGCCCCTAAGAATCAGTGTGTTTTAGACGGATCCATGAATGCAAATCTTGTCATAAAGAACCTCTACCAGGACAAGACATACAGCATCATCTGGGTTTTGCTTGAGAGTATTTTACTATATTTTACTTTATATAACCATTACACTTGCCTACTTCCCTTTAGAAGTTGCCTTTGAATAAATACAGTTGTATTTAGAATTGTTCAACCTCCAATACTGTGCAATGTTGTGAGAAGTCTGATATTTACTTTTTATCTCATTCATAAAAAGATCAAACAAGAGCTTGGGTGTAATATAGACAAATACAAATGTCGATTTTACACTTCTTAATTTGTTTTGATTATGAATAACCCACAATGTTAAAATATGTCTGGCGAAAAACACTCAGGTGACTTGAAGTTCCGCTCTGAGACCCCCAATTTGGCCAAATTTCAAAATTCTCCTATATGCATCTGTGATGCATCATTGGAAAGCTTAAAATCTCAATTTTCTGGGGGAAGAAAAATTGGAGGGCATTTTTAAAAATAGATATGCTTAAAGGGGAACTTTGAAGTAAGGTTGGCCAACCATGTTTTTGAATAATATCAATGGCTAAACAATTATAAGCATATTTTCTTTTTTTTTTTGTAACGCAACCCTTCCAGATTCTTTGTTTAACCCACAGCAACTCCCTTGACAACGAAAATGCTTTTCTTCGGCAATCTTCGGAAATCTTCGGAAATTACGTCACACCTAGACGTGCGAGGGAAGTCCACCATAGAACAGTATTGTTTGTCGCATTGCTTCTAGGTAAGATACCACAGCGCTGTGTGGCGATGTTTTGTTCTCGCTCAAACGAAAAGTTGCATGAGTGGCCAAAGGATAGCAGGGCACGTAAATGGACATCTTCCGTTCGCACGAAGCGAATGAATTTCACGCCATCATCGAGTAGTGTTCTCTGCTGCAAACACTTCGAAGATGCCTGCTTCCTTAACCGGTCTGCTTATGATCAAGGATTTGCCAAAAAGTAACTGTGATTTTTGGATAGATGACTGATGACTTTGTCAAAGCATAGCTGCCAACTGTTATGGAATTGAACAGTATAAGCTAGCGACGTTAGCCGAAAGTTAACTCGTGGAAATCCCCGATCATAGTTGTTGTTGCGTTCGCTAGGTTAAGCGTGTTTAAATTGTGCGTCATCTACGATCATGCCCGAAAGGGTTAATCCACTGTCAATCGGGTGTGGATGTGCATATAAACGGGTCGGCGTCACGGTAATTCACGGTCACGTTGCTGTAAGATACACACCGCCGGTGAGTTTGTGCACATTTATTTGTATTTGTATTATGTATTTCCACCTTCATGCTTCAAGCATTGCATTGCTTATGGACGGTTCAGCGTTCACGGTGATCGCATGATAGGCTTCTAGTTTGCGTTTTATGAGAGCCGCTGACAGGTGACAGCTGAAAAATAGCGTGTTGGTTTAGCGTAGCCATTGAGTCAATCTCGCAGCGAATCAGCGAGCGCGCAGGTCACGCAGTGAATCATGGGAAATGTAGTCTCGGGACAACACTGAAGTGGTGCTTTGTAATCTGTTCGCTTGTGTGAAAAAACTACATTTCCTCACGCCATTAGACGTCAATTCCTGCCGAGAGCTGTGCCGAGCTGTGTTCTAACTTTTCCATAAGAACTGCTCCATGTGTTAATAAAGAGACAATGTTGTCAGCGCGTCGTGTGTTCGATACGTTTGTAAACAAAAAGCTCATAACAAGACATGCACAATCCGTTTAAGAGACGTTGGAGTGGGAGGCGAGGAGGAGATCTGCGAGAAGCAAAACTTCGCGGTCGAATGTGGCGGCAGTCCGCTATTATTTTGTTTTCTTATTGTTGCCACAATAAAGTGGAGAAAGCCATCTAAGACTCATCTCCTTCTTTCCCCCCAACGTTTTTATATTATTATTTTATACTGTATGCACGAGAGCTGCCGGATCTGCCAAAATGAACATGAAGTCTGATTATTATTTTTTAAAACAATGTCATCAGATAGACAAAAACATAACATTATGTGCAAATGCCTGCATCTTCAAATCATAAAAATAATAGCAGCCTATATCTTACCAATGTTGTAATCTCGATGGGTCTTGTATCCATTCCATGTCAGGTAGTCTAGATACATTGTTTGCATTCTGATTAGCGTCTGGCTAATACATGTTAGATCCAACATAAAATTCCAAGCTCCTCTTCTTCCTCCAACTTTTCAAAAACTTGGATCTCCTCCCTTGCGCTCGGTCTATCGCTTATATCGCTGTTTGAATCATTGTTTAGAGGGCTTTGTTTGGCGGCCGTATGTATGGAGCTGCCAACGCTGTTCCCGGTGTGACGTATCACTTCCGGGTTCGTCCCCTTTCAGGCTCGAACTTCGGAAACGCGATTATTTTGTCAAATATACAACATATAAATTATTTTTTCATGCTTTATTTGGTGGACAATGTTTAATTACTTTACTTGTGACCCTATTTGGCATGTGAAGAAATTACTTCACACTACAGCTTTAAACCCCTAAACCCTAACTCGAAGTGAGAGCATGAGAGAGCATAATTTAAGACACCATGATTTTACTGAGATATTATATATTACTTGATCCAAAAACTCCGTGTAGCATGTCTCACCGAGTGTCAAGATACAGCTATGAATGGCCACAGCTGGAGGTTTGGGGGATCTTATGGGTGAAACACGGTAATATAACAAGTGTTGCAATGCAGAAATCGCAGACATTAAGGTGTGGTCAAGATTTTTCAAATATTTTCCCTTTTAAACTTTTTTTTTTTTTCCAATTTTTCTTTGTTTGGATCGATTATTTATCATCTAAAATATCGGGGGAAATCTGACAGAAACAAATTTTAAAAAATGTACAATTAAGCGATAGTTATGAGGTAGATATCCGTGACCTATTTACAGACACTATTTTTTTCATTGTGACGTAATTTGTTTAAACGTTTAAAATATGCGAGTGAATAATTTTAAAAATTCTCCTATTTTTAAACTAAATATTAGACATTAATGTTTCTAAGCTAAAAATGATAAACATTTTGAATAATAAATATACCGTATTGGCCCGAAGATAAGACGGCCCTGATTATAAGATGACCCTCTCTTTTTCAAGACTCACGTTTGGAACAAGACTTTTTGAACATCAAATTAATTTTTATACAGAAAATAATTACAGTACATCTGAAACATGATTATAACAATATATTTGAGAGAAAAAGCATGCTATTTTGCCTCATTTAAATCTTAATATTTGAACATTTAAATATGTAAACTTAAGTGCAATCTTATTCGTAAATGAATGGCTTCTGGTTTTTAAATGTAAATAAACCAATCTATTGTGATAAAACAACTAAATTGCAATAACTGCATTAACCATCAAAGTGAAGTCTAACTGTAACTGTAGTCTTGAAACAAATCTGAATAAAGAAAAACATTGCAATAAAATAATGCAAACTGGTTAAACTTGAGAGTAGCTGAGATCTGTCATGACAGAACATCGCTTCAATGATATCTGGCGCCATCTAGCGTCGTGAATGGGTATAATGTCTGGACCGCGAATATAAGACGACCCCCACTTTTTTAGTCTTATTTCAATGCAAAAAACACCGTCTTATATTCGGGCCAACACGGTAAATACCTTCTTTTTATGGCTGGGTTGAAACAAAAGCGGTTGCGTGACGTCTGTAAAAGGGGATTTTCAGGGTAAAACGGACAAATCAAAAATAGTTCGGTGGCTTAATGCACCATGAAACTGCTATGGTAGCATATTGTTCTATGAAACACAACAGTTGGCTTAAAATGCAGCAGTTTATTTTAAAGAGGGGTGCAAGAGTAGTAACTGCTTTTTCAGCCTTGTCTTTGTTTTCCGCCAAATATAAACATAATACAACAACACTACTGCCGTGGGATTTTGAACAGAACTGTTGATCTCTCTTTATTCTGTAAGTTAGCAAATAGACAGACATAGACTGGACATACTTTTGTTAATCCCAATTGAGCCTATAACAGAAAAAAATGTCAGATCTGCCAGAACAGATCGTTTTACATTGTAGCTGTATATATTGCAGGGTTCACTAAATCCAGACCTCGGTGCCACTTTTCCTGTCGTGTTTTCCACCTCTCTCTCCCCTAATACACCTGAATCAAATGATTATGTCATCAGCAACCTCTCCAGAAACCAAATAATGATCCTGATTATTTTTGATTCAGGTGTTTTGGAGGAGGGAGACATGGAAAACACGACAGGAAAAGTGGCACCGAGGTCCGGAATGGTAATTGATGATTGATGATAATTTCGACAAGAAAACAAAAATAAAAACAGTGTCAAATGAATCTGGTTTAGTTTCATTTTCTGATGTGAAAAACAAATCAGAAGGCAAAATTATTTGTTGAAAATGAACAGTTTATTGGATTTGTGAAAATATTTGTGTGTTTTATTTTAACATAATGACTTTGTTTACAAATTTGGTGATCATTTTGTGCAGGTGTTTCATTAAATTTGAGATCATTTGAAACGTAAACATGATAGAAACTGCACGGCCAAGGTTAATGCAACCAAGCAGGTTTAATGTTGAACAATAGAAAATACATTCCATCAAATTTGAATGAAAAGTTCTAAGATATACGCAATTGGCCAGTCTTGGTTCAGTGGTCTGACGATGCTGCAGGCATAAAGATAAAAACATACATTTTGGCCTGTTGAAAAACATGCTGTCTAAATGAGAACAAATTTAAATGGAAAGTCACTTACAGTAGGTTTTAGCTTGCTAGTTTAGATATATCGATTTTGAATTTGGAAAATTAAAAAAAGATTTTACTCATTTCTAAGACCAAAGGGTTCAGTTAATGCACGTGCAAAACTCATGCGGGTTTCGGTACCTTTAGCAAAGGTAAAGAACCACTGATCTAGATAATTGATCAATAGTTTACAAACTACACCGAAAATCAAAACAAATAAAACAAAAAAAAAACAGCAAATATTTATATGACTAAATAGTAACCACAAAACAACGCGTCTCTAAAACAATAGTACAGTAAATATAAATAGAAAGATAATCAGACTCTCTCTCTTTCTCTCTCTCCCACGATCTCACAGACTCACAAAGACAGACGCACACAGATTGCATCCGATGCACGAGAGAGGCAGCAGTGAAACGCTTCACCACTATGGAACAACGATGACAAAGCTTAGATTGGGGACAATTCAAAGTTTGTGCAAGCCAAAGCACGCAATTTGTTTCAACATTAAAGCGCGTGGAGAAGTGAACAGTGACCAGACTCAGGATGAAAGCAACAACTGTTTTCAAATGATCGACACTGCCGAAAAGCCAAGGTAAGCTTTATTTATTTAAAGTAAGGCTTTTTCCTAAAAAATGACGAATATTTTCATGAATAGATGCTCGAAACGCAGATTAGTTTGCTAAAATAACAAAAATTTTGAGTACTGCATTTGAGTGACATCTAATCCAAATACGAAAATGTGAAAATCTTTCAAATCTTTCTGAAACTCAAAAGAATAACCAAAACAATCTGAAACATGTGGATCAATAGTTCAACGAAACATTCATCTGGCTGAGTGAGTCGACAGTAAAACATGTTGCCAGTGTAAAGGGAGAGAGAGGAAAACATCTGAATGGACAAAATCACTTTCCAGTTTAGTTAAGAGAAGGGGCTCGCTACCCAGCCCTCACTTCCCCCAACCTCTTCCCGCCTGTCGATTGTTCCCGCAGGCCGCGCATCGATTTTCAGCACTGGACAGCTCCTGTGGCCTCAATCAGGCCCACATACGTCACACGTGGAGCTTCGTCTGCAAAGCGCCCCATCATAACTTGTGTTTGCATACTTTGAACCATTGATTGCAGTCGATGGTGGAAACTTCATTGTAATTTTCAGCTATGTTGTGTTACTCTTTAAATTACAGACACATATTTTAAAGATACAGCCTGTGTGGGAAAATGTATTTAAGAAGGCAGATGACCAGTTTTGTGAAGAATGGTATTACATGTTGACATAATTTTGAATATAGTTAGTATAGTTAGTAAAAATTCATTCAAAACACTTTAAAGTTCCAAATGTTAAGCTTTATAATGCAAATGTATTTTCCATACGGTTAACTCTTAGCTACATGTATCATAAATACATATTGGACAATAATAGTAGAATCATTTAAGCCAGTGGTTCTCGAAGTATGGTAAGCGTACCACTAGTGGTATGCAGACTCCCTTGATTGGTACGCAAAAATTTGACTTTTATTAAATGTATAGTTTACAGTGATCCCTCGCTACTTTGCGCATCAAACTACGTGCCCACTCAGTCCATCGCAAATATAAAAAAATATTTATGGCGGAAAACACAGACAAGACTGAAAAAGCAGTTTCTGCTGTTGCAACTCTCTATAAAATAAACTGATGTATTTTAAGCCAAAAGAACTGTTGTTTTTTGATAGAACAATATGTCTATATGCTGCCATAGCAGATTCTTGGCCCATTAAGCCCCCAAACCATTTTTAATTTGTCCCTTTTACCCTGGAAACCCCCGTTTACAGATGTCGCACAACTGCTTTTGTTTCAACCTAGCCATAAAAAAATGGCAAGTAATTATATTTATTATTCAAAATGTCTGTCATTTTTAGCTTGGAATCATTATTCGATGTCCAATATTTCGTTAAAAATATTTTTTTTTTTTTAAATTATTCACTCGCATGGTTTAAACTTTTAAACAAATTACGTCAGAATGAAAAAAATGATGTCTGTAAAAAAGTCACGGATATCTGCCTCATAACTATCGCTTAATTGTATTTTTTTGGGTACTTTTGCATTTTCCCCGATATGTTAGATGATAAAAAAATAGATCCAAACAAAGAAAATTAAAAAAAAAAAAAAAAAAAAAAAAAAAGTTTAAAAGGGTAAATATATGAAAAACATCTCGACCACTCCTTGATGTCTGCGATTTCTGCATCACCACCCTTGTTATATTACCATGTTTCACCCCATAAAATTCCCAAAAGATCCAGCTTTGGCCATTCACAGCTGTGTCTTGACACTCAGTGATACATGCTACATGGAGTTTTTGGATCGAAACAAGATAAGTACGCAATAATAATTCGTTAAAGTCATGGCATCTGTAATTCTGCTCTCGTGTGCTCTCCCCTCCAGATAGGGTTTTGCTGTTTAATGTGTTTTTTTTTTTTTTAAACGCCCTCCTGTTCAAAATTTTTCTTCCCCCAGAAAATTGAGATTTTGAGTTTTCCATTGATGTATTACACATGCATAACAGACAATTTTGAAATTTGGCCAAATTGGGGGTCTCAGAGCGGACCTTCAAATCACCTGAGTGTTTTCCGCCGTATATGTATATACAGATGGGCTGTCCCAAGCTGATCACGTAGTCTCACTCTCGCTCCCCCCCTCCCTCTCCCTGCTCTTTGTTCATCAGGCCGTGCACTGGAGTTGCTTTTTAAAGTTAAGATGTTGACAGATGTTTGTGTCTGATCTTGCCAGAGTCACAAACTTCAAACGCGCTGCATGCGTCAATCATCGTTTATCTTGTTAAACAGTTGCTGTGGCAACTCATTGTGCGATACAAAGCTCACGATAACGATGATCTGACGATACAACGATTATGGATACATTGGTCAGGAAATCATTCAAGGATATTCTACAAACAACTAATAAACAGAAAAACAAGCTTCTGCTGTGAATTGGAATGAGTTTATCATTAGTAGACGTCCAATCCATTTGAATTGGGAGGGTTCGTTCATTCGCTGCAATCCCCCCCTCTCAAACGGATTGAACGTCTATGGCCAGTAGTGGCAGCCAGTGCCTGGCAATGAGGTAATTTTGGGCCATTAAAGGTCATTTACCTGTTGATTTTCAGTTACTTCCTGTTGATTTTGGGGTATTTTATGGGTCTCTTCCTATTTGAGTACAGAACAGGAAATGACCTGGGAATCATCCAAATGAATAGGCAGTGACTCAAACTCAACAGAAAATGACGTGGAAATGTCCTAAAATGAACAGCAAGTGACCTGTAAATGCCCTGAATGCTCTGGTTTCAAATGAACAAACGTTCCCAGTCTAAATGGATTGGGCGTCGAGCACCGTCAATGCAGCCTTAGAATTAACTGAGACTCTATTATGGTGGAAAATTTTGGTGGCAACTTGTTGGTTGTTGTTTTTTTTTGTTGTTGTTTTTTTTAGACATTGACACCTTTTCAAAACGATATCTCGATTCTTGGCAGGAGCATATCGATAATCATTTGGGATACAAAGTATCACGATATATCACCATTTCGATATTTTGTCACACCCCTACGTGGAGTGAGTGGAGTCACTCAATGAAGCATTTATTAAAGCCAAGCATTTTTCTACTACAGTATTTATTCTTGTTTAAAAATAATGCGGTGGGACAGTAACATGTTTAAAACTTATAATAATTATTACATTTGAAGTACTTAAAAACCCTTTTTTAAAATATACATTTGTTTTAATTATACTTTGGGGAAAAAAGGGAAAACAACATGTCTTATATGTATGTCTTTCCAATGCTAAATCTGAATAAATACATTGAACACAATGTGGGTGTTACTTCACAGTTTTTCACTTATCGCGGCGGGTTCTGGTACCCATTAACCACGAAAAATGAAGGATCACTGTAATTGTGTCTAAGTTAACCCTAGGGCAATCATTTAACTCACTGGATACCATTTGTAACATGAACATTAACAGCCAGTCTGTCATTGTCAGTTCGGGAAATTACTTAAATAAAATACTATGAAAAAAAACAACAACTTTAGAGTGATACTGGAGCACATAAACAGAGTGTGTTCCTGTTTTTCTTCATTTTAATTTTATTACATTTGTTTTCATGAACATTTTCTTCGCTTATCATTTTACAGTCTTGCTTACCATTTTTCGCACCCTTATATATTACCTCTAATATATCTCCAAAAATAAATGGAAATTTACATTTTTATCATCAAGATATTTTATTTGGAGATCCAAAGTATTTTAACACAGGAAATAGAAATAATGTTATTCACTTGATTCATTTTTTTCCCCCATAAGATAGTCCAAATAATATAATTAAACTTTATGGCTGCCTAAAATTGTGAGCAGGATTCTATTTATTTATCAAATTGGATACAAAAATATATAATACAAGTACAATAATAATTAAATAAATACAAAATGAAAAATTGAGACATGGCACAGCAAATGTCAATATCTTGGCTTACATGACTCAAAATGTTATATCCACATATGTGGACACCAAGCCTTTATGAGGCTGATTTAAAAATTATTTTTAATGACCAAAAATAGTCACTTGCCCTATAAATGGTTAAAGTACAAAAGACTCACATCAAAATTTTCAGAATTGTTTCTTTGGGCCTGAGCGGCTGTGGCGCAGTTTGTAGCTTGAGTTGTCATGGGAATAAAGGTTTGGCAGTTCGATTCCCAGCTAGGACTGCCTGCTGCCAAAGTGCCCTTGGGCAAGGCACTGAACCCTAATTTCCCCCCAGTGGGTTGGCAGCGCCTTGCATGGCAGCAGCGCCATTGGTGCGTGAATGTGTGCGTGAAAGGGTAAATGTCTGCTAATGTAAAGTGCTTTGGGCATTGCAGCAATGTAGATAAATGCACTATATACAGTGGGGCAAATAAGTAATTAGTCAACCACCAATTGTGCCAGTTCTCCTATACTTGAAAAGATTAGATAGGCCTGTAATTGTCAACATGGGTAAACCTCAACCATGAGAGACAGAATGTGGGAAAAAAAACCAAAGAATTTATTTCCAAATTAGAGTGGAAAATAAGTATTTGGTCACCTACAAAAAGCAAGAGGTCTAACTTCTTCTAACGAGGTCTAACGAGGCTCCACTTGTTACCTGTATTAATGGCACCTGTTTTAACTCATTATCGGTATAAAAGACACCTGTCCACAATCTCAGACAGTCACACTCCAAACACTATGGCCAAGACTAAAGATGTCCCGATCGATCGGCCGATCGGGTCCCATCATGTCATTTTCAAAATATCGGAATCGGCAAAAAAATATTGGACATGCCTTTTTTTATATATTTATGTATATATATATATATATATATATGTCTTACACTCATCCAGAGTAGTTTTGGCTTAAAGTAAATAATTAACGCATGCGCTGCACGACCCACTCACGCATTGTCGCGTTCAATCTATAAAGGCGCCGTTTTACCAATATATAGAGCTAAACGCAGCATATAATGAGTAGAGAGAATTTTGACAGCCTTTGGAGCCTTTTTTATTTAGCTAAAGCCTTACATTCCCTCTCTCAGCAATTAAAACTAAGGTGGGAGGCAATGTGGGGGAGAAAGGTAGTAGTTGATCATTTTCTTAACACCCTATGTTCTTTCCCAACGCAGAGAAGATATATCAATTGGTGCCCCTACGCACAGTCATGGTTGCACTTCCCATCATGCATTTGGGTTGAATGGCTGCAGTATCATTTACTGAAAGCTCAACAAATACACGAGATGGCAATATTTAGTCACAATATACAAAGTCACATGAATCCTTTAAGAATTACAAGTCTTTCTATCCGTGGATCCCTCTCACAGAAAGAATGTTAATAATGTAAATGCCATCTTGAGGATTTATTGTCATAATAAGCAAATACAGTACTTATGTACTGTATGTTGAATGTATATATTAGTCCGAGTTTTATTCATTTTTTTCTTAATGCATTGCCATAATGTATATGATCGGGAAAAATTATCAGGAATGATTGAAATTGAATCGGGAGCAAAAAAACATGATAGGAACAACCCTAGCCAAGACCAAAGAGTTGTCGGAGGACACCAGAGAGAAAATTGTAGGCTGGGAAGACTGAATCTGCAATAGGTAAAACGCTTGGTGTAAAGACATCAACTGTGGGAGCAATTATTAGAAAATGGAAGACATACAAGACCACTGTTAATCTTCCTCGATCTGGGGCTCCATGCAAGATCTCACCCCGTGGCGTCAAAATGATAACAAGAACGGTGAGCAAAAATCCCAGAACCACACGGGGGGACCTAGTGAATGACCTACAGAGAGCTGGGACCACAGTCACAAAGGCTACTATGAGTAACACAATGCGCCGCCAGGAGGTTTTTTTCCCCCACATTCTGTCTCTCATGGTTGAGGTTTACCCATGTTGACAATTACAGGCCTCGCTAATATTTTCAAGTGGGAGAACTTGCACAATTAGTGGTTGACTAAATACTTTTTTGCCTCACTGTAAGTACTCTATCTTTTGAAATATTCACGAGCAACTAACCAATTGTTATACCATTTAATTCAATCCTTTAATACAAATTCACATAAGAGGGATGAAAAGAGCCGCATGATTGGACACCTGTTACCATCACTGGCAGCCAATAAATTTTTGTTCTTAAATTATACATATTGTGGGTATTTTCAGTCTATTTTTTAAGGAAACCACAGTGTTGCATAAAGTGAATAAAACTACTCTGTATTTTCATTTTCTTTTTCAACACATTATAAGGGTTTTTTCACACTCTCATTCTCTTTTTCAGTAAATACCATTAGATGCAGTAACAATCTCTGATGTCATAATCTCTTCATTTTAATCTCTATTGTACTCTTTCCCGTTTACACTTGGGCCAATCTTTAAAAAACTCCCTTTTCTTATGTAGACGCTCTTAATCTTGAATTCTTTCTGTCTTTAATTCTTCTTCACATTGTTTATCCTTCTGCTCACATCATTAGAGCTCAGATTACTCAGAACGGTTCAGGCCGGGTCTTGTGGCAACCACCTTTCATATTGTTGTTTGGACTGAGAGATTAAGAGGCCGAGTAATCTGGTATTTGACTAGGGCTTTCTCCATCTTTTGCCTTGCATGAGATTACGTTGGAAATGTTAGTTTGGTATCCCTGACATGTTCGAGTAAGGCTGATGTCAGGCGTGAGGGATATTCTTCTTTTGATGAATCTTGATTAGATCACGTGGCTGTCTATTCATGCTGTGGCCTGAATTTTTACTTTTGTTGGTTTGCTTTGTTAGTACAGAGTTTTGATTCAATTGTTCGTCGTGCTGTAAAACTTGCACAATATCAGAATGATCATACATTTGCCTGTAATGTTTACTGTATTTCCTTCAATACTGTATGTGAAGGTGCCCTGTAGGATGACAAACTCGTGAGTTTTTTTTACCCTCAAAATGAGCAACACAAGTCACAAACACACCCACAAGAAGAATTTGCCTTGTCAAGTGAAGAGAAATGTTACTATGGCAACTTCCAGAACAATAAAGCAGCTTTTCCCAACTATTAATTACTAAAAGTCTCCCCAAGGGAGCATGTCTAACAGCTACATAGTTGTGCTTCGGCAAAAAATTGAATTAAACTGAAAACTTTGAAAAAAAAAAATATTAATAACCATACGCATATACACAAAGTGTGAAATGTCTTGCCCTGATTTTAACCCTTTCATGCATGTATTATGATTTATTTTTGTCTAGTTTTTTAAACTCTTACAGGGCAGTCATTCATCTGAATGGTTCCATTGACAGCACTAGACGTCCAATCCATTTTGACTGGGAGGGGTAAATTAATTTGTACTGAAACATTAGCATTCAAAGCCAGTCTTCCTGGTTTAAATGAATTGGACATCTGTCTTCATCAATGGCATGAAATATGTTAAATACTGTGAAAAAGAAAAAATCAACTTGGAGCCGTTACCAATGCTAATTTTTGTTTTTATTCATTTTAGTTTGTATTTTTGTTGTAGTTTTTAACAACATTCTATTGATTTATAAATGTTTTTTTAATGTTAAATATATATATTTAAAATAGAGTAATAATTGATCGTTCAAAAAAAATAATTTCATAATATTTGCTAATAATTAAAAAATTTTTACTGACTAATAATAGTCAGTTGCCCGATAAAGAGTTGGAGGTCTTAAGTGTAATTTTTAAAAATACTGTATATACATATATATATTAGGGCTGTCAAAATTATCGCATTAACGGGCGCTAATTAATTTTTTAAAATTAATCACGTTAAAATATTTGAGGCAACTAACACACATGCCTCGCTCAAACATTAAAATGACAGCACAGTGAAATGTGTACTTGTTGTGTTTTTCAGAGTTTTGTCGCCCTCTGCTGGCGCTTGGGTGCGACTGATTTTATAGGCTTCAGCACCCATGAGCATTTTGTAAGTAATTATTGGCATCAACAATGGCAAGCTACGAGTTTATTTTTTGATTGAAAATTTTACAAATTTTATTAAAACGAAAACATTAAGAGGGGTTTTAATATAAAATTTCTATAACTTGTACTAACATTTATCTTTTAAGGACTACAAGTCTTTCTATCCATGGATCGCTTTAACAGAATGTTAATAATGGTAATGCCATCTTGTTGATTTATTGTTATAATAAACAAATACAGTACTTATGTACCGTATGTTGAATGTATATATCCATCTAGTGTCTCATCTTACCATTTCAACAATAATTTACTGAAAAATATGGCATATTTTATAGATGGTTTGAATTGCGATTACCGTAATTTCCCGAATATAAGGCGCACCCGTGTATAATGCGCACCCCAAATTTATTTGTAAAATCTAGGGGAAAATATTGTACCCGTTTATAACGCGCACCCTAATTTTAGCGCTAATAAATAGAAGAATACAAGAAAACAGAGCTCGTGTACAGATACAGAAATGTCATTTTACTGACTGGTGAAACACAGCACAAGCATAGCATATTGGTAGTTCAAAACATTACCATAAACTGACAATATTTACGGCACTAATACAATTTGACAACTTCTCCAGCTTACCAGAATCTAGGAGAAAACAAAACAGATGTGACTTTTCTTTTAAACGCTGCTGTATAACTTGCTCGTTTCATCATGATGAATAAATGTTTCTTCCATGGATTATTACGGTAAAATGAAAGTGAGAACGTAAGTCGGAAATCCGTGAGAGCTCATCGCTGTGACCACGACAGTAACAATAGGAACTATATACAGTGCTGCTCGAAAGTTTGTGAACCCCACAGCGATGGTCAGATTTTTTGTAAAAAAAACTAAAATAACCTTATTAAATGTTAAGTTATACCCAAATCCACAATACTGACATTCCAAATAATGGACTGAAACAAAAGAAATAGTTATATTGTCATTCTTTATTTAACAAAAGTGGTTGATTTAAGAAAAACTCAGATATCATGTGTGCAAAAGTATGTGAACCCCTTCAGTTAATAGGATATTGCGCCTCCTTTTGCAGAGATTACCTCAACCAAACGGTTTCTGTAGTGACTAATCAGCCTCTCACATCTACTTTGGGGGATTTTTGCCCATTCTTCCTTGCAGAACGCAGTCAGTTGAGAGAGGTTTGATGGGCATCTGGCATGAACTGCTCGCTTCAGGTCCCGCCACAGCATTTCAATGGGATTTAGGTCAGGACTTTGACTGGGCCAGTCCAGAACACGAATCTTCTTCTTTTTCAGCCATTCCTTGGTTGTATTGCTGGAATGCTTTGGATCATTATCATGTTGCATGATCCACCTTCTGCCAAGCTTTAACTTCAAAACAGATGTAGTCAGGTTATGTTCTAGGATTTGACAATATTCCTCAGAATTCATGATTCCCTGGACTATGTGGAGTTGTCCAGGTCCTGAGGATGAAAAGCAAGCCCAGATCTTGACATTCCCACCTCCATGCTTCACTGTTGGGAGAAGGTTCTTTTGGTGGTATGCAGTGTTGACTTTTCGCCAGACATGGCGGTTTTGGTTGTGACCAAACAGTTTAATTTTGCACCTACATCAGTTGATGAAAACTCTTTTTAATTTAGTCTCGACAACACAACTGTTAAAAAAACAAAAAAAAAACTACTGAATTGATTGATTAGGAAATCAGGTTGAAATAATAGAAAATTCCAAAATGTTGAGGGGGTTCACAAACTTTTGAGCAGCACTGTACATTTGTTATGGTCAGAGTTGCGGAGCTGCAATAAACGTTGACTCAAATGAGTTCAAGAAACTAAATTCCGTGCTTTATGAAGAGTAAAAAAAGCAGAATTTAACACAGACGAAATCATTCGGCCGATTAGAGTGAAGTATTACCGAAACAAAATAGTGACGTCACGTACCGTAATGGTCGGCAACGGGTCGCCGCATACGTTTCTTCAACACAACGTGGCCGTGTCAATAAAAAAAAATCGGTTTATACATATATATGTAATATATATATATTTCTGTCTCCGTCCATGTACCCGTTTATAATGCGCACCACGATTTTACAAGTTGATTTTGGGGGGAAAAAGTGCGCGTTATATTCGGGAAATTACGGTAATTGCGATTAATTAATTTTTAAGCTGTAATTAACTTGATTAAAAATTTTAATCGTTTGACACCCCTAATATATATATATATATATATATATATATATATATATATATATATATATATACCAAGAACACTCACTTGCTCCATAAGGGTTTAAATGTCTTAAGTGTCAAGTTTTGAATAGCTGTCCACTGTAGTGACCACTGTCCATGAAAGACTTCATTGAATACACTGCCAATTTCATTAAATAAATGCAAAATGGAACGAATTCTACATTTATTAATAACTAGTTCTCAAAGGGATCCACGGATAGAAAGACTTGTAGTTCTTAAAAGATAAACATTATTATGAGTTAAAATAATTATGATAGTGAAACCCCTCTTTATGTTTTCGTTTTTATACAACTTGTAAAGCTAGTTCAACTAGTAGGTCGCCATTGTTGACGTCGCAGGGCAGTGACCTCACATGGTTACGCTGCCAGGCTTCCAGAGTATGACTCTAGCGACATAAATATGTCATCTGTTCAACCCTTTCAATTTGAACCTGAGAGGAAAGCATGACATCACTGTAGATAGTTCACAAAACGAGCAGCAAAAGCAAAATGCAACACCTCTTGTCTTTGTTTGGCTATGTGTGTGCATGTAGATGGAATTATATACATGTGTGTCAGCAAATTTCAACAAATCAAAGCGGCCTCTTCTGCCCTTGACCAGGCAAGAGGCTTCTTCAAGACAAAACATTCTTTCTTTGTGAACTATAAGAATAAGCAAAAGCATTTCTTCATCGCGGGCAGCGATAAGCAAAAGCATTTCTTAATTGCGGGCAGCAATCGATAATAGCAAATATATAATAACAACTTAATAACTATCTTATCAAATACATTTCATGAAGCAAGAATAGCATTTGGTAAGTAATAAAATGCAACAATACGATTCCTTAAATATATTGAAGTTGACCTGTGGAACATAGGCCGGTTTAAACCAGTCAGAATGACAAGGCAGTTTTATCAAGAGCTAAACATGTCTATAGTTGTCAATCACTAAAATGTCTCTTACTGCAATCAATCACGGAACATACTATTATACCAATTGATACTTTATTGTGAGCCTTTATTGGTAAATGCAAATATTTAATAACCATTTAATAATCATCTAATCAGATGGGATGAGACAAGATGAGAGTAGGGAAAAAAAACGTTCTGCCAAAATGTGCTACACTGGTGAAACGTCTACAAGAGGCGACGAATTTGACACCCAAAGTACTACCGTGCGCTTTCAGTTTGTTTTGTTTAGATGCATACAGACAGAACATACTAAAGATGCCTTAAGAAAATACTTAAACATAATAATATCAAGTAAGGGTGGTTTAAATATGCTACGTAACAAATGTGGTCAACAGATCAACAATCTGCTTTAAAACTACTACAAGAAAACACAATGCTTATGAGAGGGAAACATATGCCAAAAGTATTTTGAGGCAATGAAAAGGTAATAAAAGACTCAATAAAAACACAACTAGGAATTGCTCGTTGCTTTTAACCAATGAGCGCACGTGTTGGACGTCTCGCCGCGTAGAAGGAATTGCAGTAACCCGGTCGTATTTGTCGAGTGACAGTGACAATCTACGTCATCACCCCGAGCAACTATTGCAGGTATAAAAATATGGCGTCCTCTGTAGGTCAAAATATGTACAAAATATTATAGTTTTTTAAATCAATGGCAATATTTTATGTGTTTCTAATAACATATTTTAGTAAAAGACAACAATTTTTGCTTATTAGAGCCTACAAGTCTTTAAGTCTGAGGTTCCCTTTAATGCAATGACAAAATAATTGAAACACCTTAAAAAAAAAAAAAAAACTTAATTTAATATGGCCTTTTGAGGCAATTACAGCCTCAATTCTCCAAGGTATTGATTAATCCAACTTGTGAATTGTATCTAACATAATTTTAAGCCATTCTTCAGTTAGAATACCCTCTTACTCTTTTAGAGACAATGGCGGGGAAAATTGACATCTTAATTGAATCTCTAAAACTGCCCATGAATGCTCAATAATGTTGAGGTCTGGGGATTGTGCCGGCCATATGAGATGCTTAACTTCATGAGAATGTCCCACATGCCATTCTTTGACAATTATGTTCAATAATTATGATGCCAAAATGTTAGGTGTTTCCATTATTTTAACCAACCCCTGTAGATAATTATACTATAAAAACAATAATCTAATGAGTGTACAAAATTTTCATTTCATGACTGTAGTTAAAAGTGTCCTTGTTACGTAAAATGCAACAATTGATCAGAAGTGAACTGGCAACAGCACTGTGACAGTCAGCCAATCAGTTTTGCTTAGTGACTTGTGTTGTTCACTGAACCCGCTCGAATTAAGGGCTTCCAGAGCACATTGGTTTTACGTCTTAAAGAACTTTGTCAGGGAAAGGTTGAGATATCACGTAGAGGACATTTTCCTCCAGATGCCGGAGTCATCGTGTTGACGTCAACCTCCTTTTTCAGGATTATCCAGTTGAAAATCACTCGGGATCCGGCCAATCAGCAGCGAGTTGGCCACATCTGTCATTGGTGCAACAGCGAAAGAAGTCTGGAAGCGTCACACACGTTACATGACACTAAATCCCATCAAGATGTGTGCTTGTGAGTCTTTGAATGGTTTCGCGTGTTGAGAGGCTGTTCATTGTTGGTTCCGCATTGGGTATCCAACAAAGGCTTTTAAAGCAGAGTTGTTGGAAATACTTCTAAGACCGTCCATTAATACCTTGCTTGAACACGGCGCACTAATTTCAAAGTGATTCACAAGCCACCGATGCCCTTTAGGATTGCATGCGATTGACCCTCTATTGGTTATGCAACACGATGCTTTTTGGTTCTGCTGCTTCTGACATAATAAGCCGGGTAAAATCACCCCACAACCTTGTCATCGGGCCAACCAGCAGATCAATTGTTCCTCTAACAGTAGATTACCACTGATTCATGTCTTTTTTAGACCTACAGATGCCCGTCTGGTTTTCCACCCCTGGTTGGCCTGAAGCTCCCTAAGGCAAACCACTAGAAAGAAACTAATCAATAAGCTTTCATTACGCAAAACTGTCTGCCCCGTGCATTAGGCCAAGGCCAAATGCTTGATTTTTTTTTTTTTTTTTTTTACAAAATAGATATCTGGATATTTTGGAAGCCATTTTCTGCCTAGGGTTATTCCAAAATTGGAGTAGAGTGATCCCTCGCTATTTCGCTCTTCAAACTTCCCACCCTCAGTCCATGACAGATTTTTTTTTTCAATTTAAAAAAAAAATTAAATGCAGTGTTTTATAGAGCTGTCCCGATCAAATTATGTAGTCTCGCATGTTTGCTCATTTTGCTTTTCCTGGTCAGGCGCACTGGAGTTGCTTATTAAAGTTAACGATGATTGACAGACGGTTAAGGTTTGAGCTTGTCAGAGACGCTTACTTCAAAGTGCTGCATGCGTCAAATATCGTTTAACTTGTTAAACAGTTGCTGTGGCAACTCATTGTGTGTAAGCGAGCAGCTTGAATGGATTTGAGTGGACTCACTCAATGAAGCATTTAATAAAGACTAGGGCTGTCAAACGATTAAAAATTTTTATCAAGTTAATCACAGCTTTAAAATTAATTAATCGTAATTAATGGCAATTCAAACCATCTATAAAATATGCCATATTTTTCTGTAAATTATTGTTGGAGTGGAAAGATAAGACACAAGACAGATATATACATTCAACATACTGTACATAAGTACTGTATTTGTTTATTATAACAATAAATCAACAAGATGGCATTAACATTATTAACAATCTGTTAAAGCAATCCATAGATTGTAGATTTGTAGTTCTTAAAAGACAAATGTTAGTACAAGCTACAGAATTTTATATTAAAACCCCTCTTAATGTTTTCGTTTTAATAAAGTTTGTAAAATTTTCAATCAAAAAATAAACTAGTAGCTCGCCATTGTCGATGTCAATAATTACACAATGCTCATGGTGCTGAAACCCATAAAATCAGTCGCACCCAAGCGCCAGCAGAGGGCGACAAAACACCAAAAAACACAAGTAACAAGTGGAAATGACACTGTGCTGTCATTTTAATCTGTTTAAGCGGGGCCTGTGCGTTAAATGCATCAAATATATTGACGTGATTAATTTAAAAGAATAATTACCGCCCGTTAACGCGATAATTTTGACAGCCCTAATAAAGACAAGCATTTTTCTACTTTATTCTAGTTCAAAAATAATTTGGTGGGACAGTGACATGTTTAAAACATAATTATTACATTTCAATGCTCTTAGAAATGGTTTTAAGCACTTGAAATATATATATTATATATATATATATATATATATATATATATATATATATATATATATATATATATATATACACACACATTTTTTTGTTTTTTGTTTTTAATTCTTTGGGAAAAAAAGTGAATCTAAATCTGAATAAATACATTGAACACGCATTTTTATACAAATTGGGAAGGGGAGGGGCTACTTCGCGGTTTTTCCACTTATCACGGTGGGTTATGGTCCCCGTTAACTGCAAAAAACGAGGGATCACAGTAATTTTACATCTTGCACTTGAAATTTTAAATAATCCTCACACGAAATACTAAAGCATGCAGCTTCTGAGTAAATGTACTTCTCCTAAAACCAAATAAAAAAATTCTGAGACTAATGAATGTTTGAGACTGTATTATTTTAAATACCGTAAGTCTGGAGCTACCCCTTAAATGTCATTTTTCTTTTCAGATTAAAAAAAAAAAGGGAAAAAAAAGTTATTTGCTTCTTGTAACAGTGAAACATTTTTTTTTTAAAAACATATTATTCCAAATATGAATCCAACAATATGCACACAAACCTTTGTCTATATCATTTTCATCACGGTAAAAAAGCAATGAATCACATTATATGCTGGATATGACATAATCAATTAGTTTTTTAAAAGCATGCATTGAGCAAATGTATGTCATTCCATGTCACTTCAAAAAATATTGGGACAAAGTTCATCGAAAACAAGTTGAATTCTAACGCTTGATGTTCACACATTTGATGATAGCACATTTGACAATAAACAACTTTTGGCAGCCATTACTTGCCATGCGGTAGACACTACGAGAGCACATAGTGTGCTCTTTGGAGAGGCTAAAATTCCTTTTCATTAGATCAGCGGTACAGATGATGAATAAATAAATTAATTTGAATTATTAACACATGATGTTGCAGTAATGTAATCGACATGTTTATGACTTAAGTCAAATGAAGCAAAGGGCAACGAAAATCCATTAAAAGAGAGGTGCACTTACTTCTTTTGAGCTGTATCCCGAATACAAGCAGATGAGGTCACTTTGTGGAAATGATGCAACTCCTGGGATGCTAATTGCCCCTGTGGGTCATCTTTATCCAAATAACACATTTAAACATAGTACAGAGGGACAAAAATAAAATGACATTTTTCACCGTTTTTCAAAAAGGTCAACAATAAATTCACAGAAAAGGTGGGTGGTAGTGCCATTAGCACCTTTCAGAACCCCTTTTTGAGTTCAACTTGACTGACTTCAACTGACTTCAAAATGTCATCAAGCTTTCTCTTCTCATCACATCTTCTGACCTGCAAGTTTAAGTTAAACAGGCTTATGCGTTATTTGCATTTCCTTTTTCGTGAATTTCCTTTTCTGACCTCAGTGACCTTTGACCATTACCCTAAATTTAAACACCACATCCAAATCATATTTCAAACATATCGTGCAAATTAGATAATAATCCTTTCACTCCATTTTTAGTTATCTTGAACACAAACATATAGACAAACAGACATGCAGAACAAGTGACGGAACAAATATGAACAGGGCCCGGGTGCGACGAGTATCAACGGGACCCCCAAGTGGACTGTCCACGGGCGAGGTCACACTCCCCTAAGCTCCGCCACTGTACAGAACCGAATACATAACCTCCACTTTCTGTAGGTTTCACCTACTGGCGGTGGTAAAAATGTTACCCATAGACTTCGTAATATATTGACGGGACACCAGGCGTGGGGCCGATTAATAGGTCAAAGCTGACCGAGTGGAAACACAGACAAAGAGCTTTTTACATTGAATTCTTGTGAATAAATGCTTAAATCCCAGAATTCTTTATAGATATGGAAATAAATCAGTCTCGATTCTTGGTTAAAAGTAAAAAACGGGCGGCTAGCATTTATTTTACGTAAATATGTCGAATGTGCTGCTAGTCTTTAAGTCACTGTGACGCCATTTTATCACCACAAAGAGCTTTTCTCGTTGAAAATTCTTGTGAATAAATGCTTAAATCCCTGAACTCTTTATAGATATGAACATAAAACAGTCTTCTTGGTTAAAAGCAAAAAAACGGGGAATTAGCACTTATTTAACGTAAATATTGCAAACTATGATGCCATTGCTGTAGCGGTTCATTTCTCCAATTGATTTTTTTTCACAACGTTTTTTTTTTTGTTGAAATATTTATTGTCATCATCATCGGTATCATTGACAATTACAAAATGTGATATGATTTGACAAGGGCAGACGGGAGAAGCATATGCTTTCATTTTCCTTTCCCCCATAGAGCTAAAGACGCACAATCAAACATGGTAGAATTGCATACATCATATTACATGAGCTTTTCCCTTTTCACATGAATTATCCTCCCAAAAGTTATTGAGTTTCAGGGCGTACAAAATTATGGCTTTGTCATTGTCCCTGACATTCCAGCATCTATTTGCTTTGGGAAAATTTTGTTGTGGGGGTTCAATAAATCTAGATTAATGTCTCCACAGCAAAAGACATGCTTGTTATTCGTTTTAAACAGTATCTTTTCCATATACTCAGTAAAGAGCTGGACATTTGAAACAGGAGCTTGATAGACACAGCATATATTATGCTTTTACAATTGGGGATAAGGAGCTCAATTGTAATACATTCCAGGAGATCGTCACTCCTAGTTGACATGTCATGTAGGATTTCAAACTTAAAATTTTCGCTAACAAACAAGGCAACACCGCCTCCCCCCTAGTTGCCCGATTCATTTGCATCATGTTATATCCGTGCAACTTAAAGTCAAATCGATCCAAACAAAGAAAAATTGGAGAAAAAAAAAACATTTAGTTGTGGTCCGGATCGAGATATTCATTTGGGTCATCATGGCACTCTTCAATCTGTTCATCCAATTTTAATCGAAGTGTAGTTTAAGATGTCATCATTAATTTTCGAGTGGGGTCAGCTCCTCGAGGCTCCTTATCACTTTAATCTTCATGTCTTGCATCTTGATAAGGATCCTGCAATTCGAGACCCAGGTGCTGGCTATTTTTCCAGCTTTCTTGAGCTGACGTTCTTTTCTTGCAATTTCGGCATTTCGGCGAGTCAAGTTGTCATTCAAAAAAATCTTCGACCCTTTCAGGCGGCGACGCTGGCTAAGCAGGGCAGTCTTGCTCTTGTGGTCTGCCAGCTTCATGAGCACCGTCGCCGGTCCTCTCCCCCCAGATGGGAGCAGAAAGCAGCGACGGATGTCCTGCGGTTCCATGTTTATTCCATACTCTTGTAGCTTAGCGATTGCCTGTTGCGCCACTGTATCACCTGGGCTAACAGCCTGGCCAAACGATCTAGGCGTCAGTTGTAATCCAGAAATGATGAGGTCATTTGCGCGTCGGCACTGATCGAGATCGTCAGCCAAAATTTCCAGCCTTTTGATGCGAACATCTCTCTCCTTGACTGCCTGCTTGAGTTTCTCATTTTCAGCACGCATTAGCTGGAGCTCTCTAGATTGTCACTCAGCGTCCAGTCAAGCAGCTCCATTGTGCGGTTGTTGAGATCACACAGCAGTCTTTTGCACAAGCAGATTAGTGGTCTGTATGGAGGATTTTATTTCATCCAAGTCTACAGATCTCAGATTCTTTGGAGCCATACTGGGAGTCGAGCTTACAGGCTGGCCCTGAGCTGGCCCTGAGCGCTTATCGACTGAGATACGTTGCTCGTGGAAGCTCGGAAGGGTGCGTCTGCACACAGCTTGAGCTGAATCAAGAATGAACGTTTCAAAATGCATGCATGGTACGAAAAATATAATAATTACCTTGAATCCTCGAACAAATCACTCCTGAGACAATCCTTTCTGTCTTTCGTACTTTTTCAACCTAAACCCAGTGTTGGATCGCTGCATGTGTTTGAGAATAACTGCAACCGTCTGAAGTGGAGTGTGGGACGGCCCCCTACTTAAAGGCGTGGCCTAGTGTCTGGGAAATGTGTCTCGTCAATATCATAATGAAGTCTAGTTGTTACCATTGCTATATGGTAACATGAGATATTCAGGAATTTGATAGTTTTCTACCTATTATTGATGTGTAGCACAAAATCAGATAATATAAAGCTTATTTTTCAGGGACTTTATACCCCAAATGTCCCCCAATTCTTCAATGACCCACAATATTTTGTCATCACGTTAAGACAATTTTCTGCCACTGAAAAGGTTCTACTCACTTTTTGTACAATGTCCTAATAAATTCCAAGCGAGATTGGTGTCGTGTTTAACTCAGTCATTAACAGATCCCTATTTTATTTTAACTTGGACTGCCAAATCCCCCAGTTAGCAAACAGGCTTACATTTGCATTGCGCTTGTCTACCTTCAACGTACTCAAAGCGCTTTGACACTTTCCTCATTCACCTTCTTATGACACAGCATAAGGAGCAATGTAGGGTCCAGTATTTGCTCAAGGACACTTTGATATGGCCATCAGGGTGGAGGAATTGAATCCAAACGTCTGTGCTCGGGAACAACTACTCTGCCCTTGAGCCATGCTTCTCCGTGGTTCAAATCGGTTAGACATCTTTCTCTGTCAATGTCAATGGCAGCTAATCAGACCATTACTGTAATTACACTAACAATGTTCAATCATAATGTTTCTTTTGTTATCCTAAGGTTTCTTCATTTACGAGTTTTTCTGCTTCTTTGTTCATAGCCAATGTCATGAGAAGACGCAGTTGGTCACAAATGTAAGACCAACCTGAGCTCATACTGCATCTCAGTCCAGCAACAGTACTTTCATGGTTGGAACTGCCCGTCCCAACCTCCATTACTGCCCTTGCAGACATAGACTGATGATCACCATTGCCATGGGAGCGGTGCGAGTCAACAGGTAAGATATCGGGAATAATGCTCTACTTTCAAAAAGTAGAATAGCACCCTTATTAAATTATGGTACAACAATGGCAGCTTAGGTTAGCAGAACTGTAGCAAAAAAGACAAACAAACATTAAAGTTTACTGGTAAATTAACACAAAAGCTAAAATAGAACTACATTTTAATTGTTGTTTTATAGTAAACGTCTGCAAAATGTATACTAGTATATGTGTAACTGGTCTGATGGTGACCACTTTCTCATTCTCACCCTTCTCTAACTAATGTTTAAAGTCCACTATCAAACCATCACCAGGGCAGTCAAGCGTGCTGAGTACTGAGGCTATAGTTTAAGATCTCAAGACGTTTTCCTGAACTTTTGTCCGCACAGCACTTGCATCATACCTCATCTCCTTCAGTTGTTCAGGCACGCTTGACTACCATTATGACAGTATGGGTTCGAACCCCATCTGAGATGAGGGCGAATGAGAAAAGTATTGCAGTGACGTCACCACTGTGACCAAGACTGATCATATGCGGATTGCGGTGTAAGCATTTTTTACAAAAATCATCTTTTTCAGTCAATAAATCCACCATATATTTATGGTGAAGGAGTTACTGCTCCGATTTTTATGCGTATTTTGCAGTATTCTTTTTTTTAACCGCATAATTCTGGCTATCACAGATGCCACTATTTTTTTTAGCCGTTTTTTATAATGATTTTTTTTCTTACTAATAATGATCAACTGCAAAATTTTACATTTATCTCATCTGGATGCCTTTGACAGCACTAGAAGTCCATCAATAGCACTGAAACCAAGAATTCATAGCCAGTCTTCTGGTTTAAAGGTATTTGACATCTATCCTTGTCAATGGCATGCAATGAGTTAAACTATGATACTTTAGAGCACAGGTGTCAAACCGATTCCAGAAAGGGCCTAGTGGGTGCTGGATTTTGTTCCAACCGATAACGTGCTGAGAGTTTAACCAATGAACTTCCTGCTGAAACAAGCAACACCTGACAAAGTTTAACTGATTACACATGTAAAAGATCTAATTGGTGAAAAGGTGTCCTCTTCATTGGTTAGAAAGAAAACCTGCACCCACTAGGCCCTTTCTGGAATCGGTTTGACACCTGTGCTTTAGAGTGTTAATTGGGGCCATAACCCGTGTGTATTTCTCTTCATTAATATTAATTTAATGATTGTTTAGTTTAATTTCATTTCATTTTTATTAATCATAAGATTAAATATAAATGTATTAATTTATAAATTCATTCATTAAAAAAAAAAACAATACGGTAATGATTATTAATTAAAAATCATATAAAACAAAAATTGCTCATATATTTTTTCAACAACTAAAAATAGTCACTTACCCTATAAAGGGTTAAAGGTCTTAAGTGTCAAAAAAAAAAAAAAAAAAAAAAAAAAAAATTCAAATGACCAAAAATAGTTACTTGCTTTTGAAATGATTAATGGTCTTAAAGAGGAAGTTATGCAATTTTGACATCAGGCTTAATCTTTGAGTTAGTGAAGGTTTAATTAGTCAGTGGAGTTGACCATTCCATTTCAATAACTGCAGTATGAACAGCAATATTTGTATTCCAGCAGCTCTGCAGAGGACCACCGCTGATTTTTTTTATGTCTAAGCGAGCAACACGTAGTCAGTTTATATTGTTCCTCTTTCCTTATAGGGAATTTGCGGAAACTTTGCTTTGCCATTTCTTCTGTCTGTTTCCACAGCTTCTAAATGCACATTTCATCATGTTGCCGGCCGTCACTTAACTAAGCAGACTGATGCTGCATTCGAGGAAGGTGGGAAGTCAGAGTTTCAACCCTCCAATCTTGGAAAAATATCATTGGAATGCCTCCACTATTTTGATCGCCTACAAAAAGGCAGGTTGGCTGGAGGTCATAATGGCTTTTGATGGCCAAAATAAAAATAAAAAATTTAAAAAAAATACTTCAGCCATCTTTGCTGTTTAACATCTGCTTGGAACACTTTGAGGTCACAATTGGTACCATCCGACTTCACACCTTCTTCGAATACAGCGTGAGCACGAGTGGCCGAAGCACTCCTCTCTATTGTGGTCGTATTACGCATCCAAAAAAAATAGTCCTGCAGAATGAAATTAATTATGGCAGTTTGGTTTGACATTGTTTTGGCCGCATGGGTATTTTGGAACAATGATCTGCATTTTGAATTTATTTGACTATGTAGGGTCTGTGCGTAGATCTGTGTTGTTTTTTATTGGCATGCTAAGTCAGCCCAATTGACTCGTCCTAGCTTAGCCACTCCGGAGCCCTCAAACTAACAATTAACTTACAAACTGCACGGAATTTGTTGAAATCAACTCCACCAACTGATTAAATCCCCGCTAACTCGAAGATTAAGCCTAATGTCAAAAATTCTGAACTTCCGCTTTAACTGTCAACTTTTGATTAGTTGTTCCCTGTAGTGAGTACTGTCCCTGAAAAGGTTAAACTAATTTGAGTGGAGATGTCGAATAGATGTTTTAGTAGATATGACATTCCACATTTCAAGGTTTTTTTGCATTTCTCTGTCCAGATGTATAGAGGGTGTGAATGTTAACACAAGATGATTGCAGTTACTACCTATAGCAGGGGGCGGGAACCTTTTTGGCTGAGAGAGCCATGAACACTACCTATTTTTCAATGCAATTTTATGAGAGCCATACAAAATGTTTAAAACTAAAAATAGAAGTTAATGTGTGCATTTTATGTCATTTCAACACTTTTAAAGTGTTTAAAGTGCCTGTGACACGAAAAAGCATGTTTATTTCATAATACACGCGGTATTTTATGCCCCTGAATGATATGGGCCGCTTGGTTGTGTGTGGAAGCGATCGCTATTTTTATTCAGTTTTTTTAATCCCGCGCCATGAAAATGAGTGACTTCCGGCTTCGGTCTTGCATTGAGGAGGAGGGCGCTGTGACGTGTACGGTAGAAGACGTCCTCTTCACGCTACAGTGTACTGTTGTGTATGAGGACGAAGGATTCAGCTGATTTTGCGGATTAATACGTTTATTTTTCGCATCACGCCAGCCAAACGGCTGCAGAAAAATCATTCTGTATGAGGGAGAGGCGTATGCGCCTTTTTGGAGTTTCAAAAGGTTCCCATTCACCGTGGATATTTACTGTGGGACCATTGGACTTACGAGGAAGTGAGTAAACATCTTGTTTTGTATTATGTCAAATACGAATACAGCGATTACAAAGTAAACACTACAAACTTCCTTTAAATGAAGGACTACTTACGTTTGATCATTGATAGGCATGTAAAAAGCTCTCCTAATGCTCATTAGCAGCAGCACGTTAGCTGCACAACAACTCCAGCCACCCTCCTCCGGGGAACGAACTGTAAATTGCTCTCCGCCGGGCGGTTTGCCGATCCGCGAAGACAATCGACAACCGGGTCGTCATGTCAAATAATCCAGGATAGTTATGTGTGATTTTCCGCTTCGAAGACTTTGAAACATCACTCGGTTCGGGTTAGCATGTCGGCTAGCTGTCATGCCTTCTGGTTTGTTTACATTCTCCGAAGCCGGGGAAGGGAAATGACATATGTCCGATTTAGGTGTCATAAAATATCGTTCGGGAGGTGCGACAGTAAAGGTGAAGTCGACAGTTTTGACCATTAAGGAGTAATTTTGCCATGTCGTCCTGAATAAATGCATTTTTATTATTTCATATTCCATTCAGCACAAGACTGTTATTTGTCATGACCATGCCATTTATTTAGCATTTGGGGAAAATACTTGGATAAAAAGAATATCCTGTAAAAATATTGAAGTAAAGAGACAGAAACAATGACATTTTGCCGCTCTCTTCGTCGCGTTTTGCTCGTTGTGAATAGTTCCCCCTCGACGGGCTGACTGGTCCTTCTCAAGCCATTTATATAGCTATTGGGGAAAATACTTGGATAAAAAGAATATCCTGTAAAAATATTGAAGTAAAGAGACAGAAACAATGACATTTTGCCGCTCTCTTCGTCGCGTTTTCCTCGTTGTGAATAGTTCCCCCTCGACGGGCTGACTGGCCCTTCTCAAGCCATTTATATAGCTATTGGGGAAAAATACTTGGATAAAAAGAATATCCTGTAAAAATATTGGAGTAGAGAGACTGAAACAATGACATTTTGCGGCTCTCTTCGTCGCGTTTTCCTCATTCTGAATAATTCCCCCTCAATGGGCTGAATAGTAAAACCGATGAGCCCAGTCTACCGCTGACGTCATCCACCTGTTGGGGACGCTAAAGCCCTATAATGGTAGGCGTGGCTAATCGGCAGATTAAAAGACTAATTTCTCGTCATCTGTGCTTTGCTAAATTGTTGTATATAGTCGAATCGTCTCAAAATATGATTCTAATTCACATAATAATGCCATTTAAGACTTTTTTTTCTCGTGTCATATGCTCTTTAAAACTAAAAATATAAGTAATGTGTGCATTTTATGTCATTTCAACACTTTTAAAGTAGGATAAGTCAATTTTTTAAAAAAAAATAACATTGTTATGCTGTTGCTGATCAATGATGAGTATTTCTTACCATTAATGTGAGGTCTGGTGCTGCATGGTTTTGCTGATGGCTTTGTAGTCTGGTTGATACTTGGTGGGGTCAAGCTTCATGCAGGCGTTGAGAAACTTATGCACAGAGCACCATCAGTGCACATCGAAACAAGTTTTTCCATCCGTGGATTTTTTTCTTTAGCGAACTCAGTGAAGGACTTGAATAGATTCTCCCCTCTTGTTATCCCTTTATAGTTAAAACCTTGCGATCACGATGAACTGGGATAAATAGCTTACGTCTGTTGACTCACCAAAACCACGAGATAAAAACTGTGCCGCATTTATGTCCTTTTGTCTTGCTGAAAAGTACGATAATGCTCATCTTTTTTTCTTTTTGCCATCCTCTCAAAAGGGTTTCTAACAACGCAGAAAACAAAACGGAAAACGTGGGAAGTTTACCTCCTGATCTCACGCACATGCGCACATCGGCCGCTATTTTCGACAGCAAAATAAGGCAACCCCACTTGAACAATGTCTCTGCGTCATCTGCGTTGCCTCTTCGATGGATGAATGGACGGACGGACGGACAGACAGATAGATAGATAGACACAACCACATGTATGTTTGCCACTTTCCCACTAAAATTATTGCGAACCGGCTTTCTAATCGCCGGTGATCGTCGCCGTTTCATGCAATGCGCTGTTACGAATCTGCACTGTTTGGTAATCTCTCTCTCAACTCCGAACCATAGTCGGGAGTGGACCGGCGATTTCCGTGGCTCGTTCGTCATCGCTCCTACGTCCGGTTCTTCCTTCGGGGAGGTGGCGTAGTGTATAAAAACCCATGGACGTGTCGGTTGTCTTTTTATTGGAGATTTTATTAACACAAACAAAAACCAGTGGTGGACACCCAGCCACTCAACACAGCGCTCCCACGCAATTCTCTCTCTACGCCTGTCCCTCTCTCCTCTTACACTCGCCCACTTCTTCTTCTGCACTAAATTGGCAATGCCGGTCATGGGAACCTCTTGGTACCAATCCATTTGAACTGGGAGGGTGGCAGTGTTCATTCGCTGCCATCCCTCTCACTTCAAACGGATTGAACGTCTATGGCCGTCAGTGGCAGCCAATGCCAGGCAATGAGGTAATTTTGGGCGATTTAAGATCATTTACCTCTTTATTTTCAGTTACTTCCTGTTGATTTTGTGGTATTTACGGGTCACTTCCTGTTTAATTTTGAGTTACAGAACAGGAAATGACCTGGGAATCATCCAAATGAATAGGCAGTGACTCAAACTGAGCAGGAAATTACCTGTAAATGCCCTGAAAATCGGACAGAATGACTGTGAATGCTCTGGTTTCGAATGAACGAACGTTCCCAGTCTAAATGGATTCGGCGTCGTGCACCGTCAATGCAGCCTTAGAGTTAACTGAAACACTATTATGGTGGAAGGTTTTGGTAGCAACTTGCTGGTTCCTATTTGTCAGGGAAGTTCAATTTTAAACTCCAAGACAAGTGTCAACTCGATAGCTCGATGAGAAATGAATCAGACCCCAACCATGGATTGCTTTGCTTTGAAGGCTTTATGAACAAGAGCTCTTGGGTACGGACGCGGAGCCACGCACAATGCCTCCTCTCCCCATGTGGACAAAAGAGAAATGCAGGGCATGCCTCTTTTTATGAATTGACATCATAGAAACAAGACCGAAACTTACTATAGCATATCCTGGTAAAAACATCTCAAGTTACAAAAATATCTACTATTAGGGGAAAAACACCTCAAGTTATGACCTTGAACACCGGCTCTGGCTAGAACGATGATGAGCTCAGCCTGATAAGCCACAGTCGCCCATTGTATTCATTCAGGGCATATTGGAAAACACAGGAACATAACAGTCCATAATTGGGCATATTGTGATACAGTCTACAACAGTCAAGGCTATGGGAAGGCACACTCAAACAGATTAATATAACAATGATGCTCCATGCTACAATTTTCTCATGCAAGCATAACAAAAGCATACAAAATATGATGTATAATGGTTGTGTTTTAAGCATGAATAAAAATCTCTAACACTATTTTTTTTTTAGACATTGACACCTTTTTAAAACAATATCTCAATTCTTGGCAGGAGCATATCGATAACATATTGGGATACAAAGTATCACGATATATCAGTATTTCGATATTTTGTCACACCCCTAGCAGCGGGGACAGCGGCCCCTTCGGGATGCAGGTAACAGCATTAAGAGTTTAACGAAACTTTTTTTTTTTTTTTTTTAATAATAAAAGATTTGTCTGTGAGCCAGATGCGGCCGTCAAAAGAGCCAAATCTGGCTCGCGAACCATAGGTTCCCGACCCCTGATCTACAGTGTGTTGTAAATGAGTGGAGGTCTTCTGTGTGTTAGTTGATAAAACATGGGAAGACAGCATTCACAAAGATACACTCACCTTCTGTTTTCCAGATACAGCATTGTTTCCACAGACGAAGATGCCCTGAAGATCTCAGCCTTGGGCCTCCACAATGGCCACAGTCCGTTGACCCAGCAGAACCTGACGGCGTCGTGCACTGAGGCCGAGGACGAAGCAGCAGGAAAATATCCTGCGGGCCAAGATGCCCGAGGTGCTCTGTCTCTGAGAGTGCCGGATGACTCCGCGGGCCACAACAGCTGCAGGGCTTCGCCATCATGTCGACACATCGGCATCGACTTGAGTACAGGTCGACTCCGTAGCCGATTCGTGAAAAAGAATGGCCAGTGTAATGTAGTGTTTGACAACATGGAGGATAAGCAACGTCGATACCTGGCTGACATTTTTACCACCTGTGTGGACATACGTTGGCGATACCTTTTGCTTATCTTCACTGCCACTTTCCTTCTGTCCTGGTTGTTTTTTGGTTTGGTCTTCTGGGGAGTGGCACTGGCTCATGGAGACTTTGATCTTCACTTCCCTGCAAAGGAGGAAGACTCTCAGAGCAAAGCAGAGGACAAACAGGACAAATGGCGGCCGTGCATCCTGCACATCCAGGGCTTTATCGGGGCATTCCTCTTCTCCATAGAAACCCAAACTACCATTGGATATGGTTTCCGCTGTGTCACCGAAGAGTGCCCTGTTGCCGTGGTGACCGTGGTGGTGCAGTCCATCGTGGGCTGTATCATTGACTCCTTCATGATAGGCACCATCATGGCCAAGATGGTACGGCCCAAGAAACGGGCTCAGACCTTGCTATTCTCACATCACGCTGTCATCGCCTTGCGAGATGGAAAGCTGTGCCTCATGTGGCGCCTGGGGAACATGCGGAAGAGCCACATCGTGGAAGCACACGTGCGCGCTCAGCTCATTAAGCCTAAAATGACGGCAGAGGGCGAGTACCTCCCTTTGGAGCAGACGGACATCGACGTCGGCTACGATGACGGCCTGGACCGGTTGTTTCTCGTGTCACCACTTGTGGTGGTCCATGAAATCAACAAGACCAGTCCCCTGTA
This sequence comes from Corythoichthys intestinalis, assembly GCF_030265065.1. Classification (NCBI taxonomy): domain Eukaryota; kingdom Metazoa; phylum Chordata; class Actinopteri; order Syngnathiformes; family Syngnathidae; genus Corythoichthys; species Corythoichthys intestinalis. Next base: position 28,512,699 of record NC_080402.1, read on the forward strand.
TGACCTGAGCAGCACTGACCTTCAAAAGGAAGACTTTGAGATTGTGGTCATCTTGGAGGGCATGGTGGAGGCTACTGCGATGACCACTCAGGCCCGTAGCTCCTATTTGGCCAAGGAGATCTTGTGGGGTCACCGATTTGAACCGGTGGTCTTTGAGAAGGGAAACCGCTACCACGTAGACTACTCTCGCTTCCACAAGACATACGAAGTGCCGACAACGCCACACTGCAGTGCCAGAGAGCTCAGTCAAAGAGAAGGTGATGGGCGGCTTCCCTCGTCCTCCACCTCCAGTTTGTCACAATCTCCGTCACCGTTTGTTCCAAGAGCGGCTCGCCATCTATTGGGGCTCCACTCACCCAGCGCTTTCTGTTACGAGAATGAGGTCGCGCTTTGTTGCGGTGAGGATGAAGAAGATGGGGAGGCAGGCAGCCTGGGGGCCAAAAGTGAACGAGGAGCAAGTGTTCGAGATGAGCTTTCGGCGGGCTTCAAGGAGACTTTTGTTAAGGAGCAGATGGTGGAGATGCTGTGTGTGCTGGACACTGAAAACCAGATCAGTCTGGACAAATTACAGCCTGGTCTACCTTTATACATAAGTCGGGAATCTGGAGTGTGAAGCTAGTAGCAAGAGAAGGTGACCGTTCTCTATGAGCGCACTCAACCAAAACATTGCACTAATGGTGAATTAAACAACTCACTATTTGAACTATACTGTACATGGGTCAATGGTGAATTAAACAACTCACTATTTGAACTATACTGTACATGGGTCATTCCGGAATTAGTGGACATTTTGGCTTCCATGTTTTTATTCCTTAATATTGTTGATTTTATGCTACATATTGTAGTATTCAGTTGCGGATCCTGGTCTTTCACTGAAGGGAAGCTCAATGTGTGTCCGCCTGTGAGTGCTTTGTGACGGTGGAGGGGCTCCGCAGCAACAACTATTCGGTAGGCAAGGCAAGGCAAGGCAAGGCAAATTTATTTATATAGCACATTTCAACACAAGGCAATTCAAAGTGCTTTACATCACATGAAGATCATAAAAATCACATTTAAATCAATACAACGTAAAAACCAAGACAATCAAAATTGGAAATAAAATTATACATAAAAATCACATTTAATCACAAATAGAATAAAATAAATAAAAATAAAACAAAAACTACTACAACTAATAATAATTGAAATCAGCAATGGAGATATACATAAGAGGAATACAAAGCAAGTAGATTGAAATGTATAGACAGTTATGGATATACAGTGCTAAACAAAAGCGTTTTTAGCCCTGATTTAAAAGAACTAACAGTTTGAGCATACTTCAGACGTTCAGGTAACTTGCTCCAGAGGTGAGGAGCATAATAACTAAATGCTGCCTCACCCTGCTTGGGACTTGTTCTTGGAAGATGCAGGAGACCGGTTCCAGACGACCTTAGGGGTCTAGATGTCTCATAGTAATCGAACAAATCAAGCATGTATTTTGGTCCAAGGCCATTAAGTGTTTTGTAGACGAGCAGTAGTATTTCATAGTCTATCCTTTGACTCACTGGAAGCCAGTGTAGCGATTTCAAAACCGGTGTAATGTGGTCCAGCTTCCTTGTATTTGTGAGGACTCTGGCTGCAGCATTCTGTACTAGCTGCAGCTTCCTGACTGATTTTTTATCAAGACCCGTAAATATACCGTTGCAATAGTCCAATCTGCTGAAAATGAATGCATGCATACGTTTTTCCATGTCTTGTTGAGTCAGAAGCCCCTTAATTCTGGTGATATTTTTTAGGTGGTAATAAATCATGATTTTGATGGCTATCAAATTTTAGGTCTGAGTCAATAATTACGCCAAGGTTTCTGACTTGATTTGTAGCTGTAAGTGACATTGTGCTAAGTTGCCTGCTTATCTTTGACCTTTCCTTTTTTTGCCCAAAAATGATCACCTCTGTCTTCTCCACATCTAACTGGAGAAAATTCTGGCACATCCATTCACTGATTTGATGAATGCATTTACTCAGGGAGACTAAGGGACTATAATCATGTGGGGACACAGAAATGTACAGTTGTTTGTCATCTGCATAGGCGTGATAGGAGATGTCATACTGTTCCATTATCTGAGCTAAGGGAAGTATATAGATATTAAATAAGAGTGGTCCAAGAATTGACCCTTGAGGGACTCCACACGTGAATTTGGTTCGTTCTGACTGATGGTTTCCGATTGACACAAAGAAATCCCTATCATGTAAATAGGATGTGAACCACTGAAGAATAGTGTCAGTAAGCCCTACCCACTGTTCCAATCTGCTAAGTAGTATGTCGTGATCAACCGTGTCGAATGCGGCACTGAGATCCAATCGTAACGGTAGGGAAAGAGTCTTCAAAAAAGTCTTCAAACACAAGCATCTAAAAAAATTAATTAATTAAAAATAACACCATAAATAGAAGCTCAATTTTTCACTAGTTCTGTTTAGCAAAGCAAGTGTTGCTAGGATGATTATGAAAGTCCCCGGCTCAACGTAGAACAACAGAATGAAAATTGGAAAATGCCTCCCACGGATGTTAATACGACAAGATCACTGATTAGCTCATTTCGCTGTCAATCAAAAAGGGATTCAGCCTCAGACAGATCATCCAATCATCATGCGGAGAAGCACAATGTCCAGGCCAGCAGAGCCCCGCCCACTGCCCATAGTCCCTCAGAGATGCGCAGCGTCCGATGGGTGGGATAAACCCAGCCTTTAGCCAATGACTCATCTCGTTTCGCTGGAGTGGAACAATGCACTCTCAACTCTGGAGACGCACTGTGTCCACACTGTTTATAGGACTGTAAAGCTGTGAAAATGAATGAAAAGCAAGTCGCATCATAACCAGTGATAAGAAGCTAATTCTGAACAAAAGTTGAGCGCATTCTAACACATATTTAGTCAATGACAGGTACACACATTCATTCATTTTCCATTCCACTTATCCTCACGAGGGTCGCGGAGGTGCTGGAGCCTATCCCAATTAACTATGGGCAGTAAGCCGGGTAACCCTGAATTGGTTGCCAGCCAATCGCTGGGCACAGCGAGACAAAAAATCATTCACGCACACATAATATTTGCAGAAATTATTGTCATAGTTTGATAATATGCATAACAGAGTTACATGAGGTAGATGTAGACAATGTAATCAAGGCTAGCTATTTTATAAGAATATAAAAAAAAATAGAAGAAAGGACAAAAAATTTAAATTCGTCGAGTTCGTCAAAAAAAAAAAAAAAACATGTCATTTTTAATGCGTAACTGTGAGGATAAATTACGTTGTTGTTGTTGTTGTTGTTTTTTTTAGGTTTTTTTGCACTAGTAGTCCCTTCCCAAACCTGGAAGTGTAACGTAAATTCCTGAACGCAACAGAAGACTATTCACAGAGAGCATAGTCGCAGCAAAGATATCAGTGATATTTCCACCGAAAGTAACCATTCAGGATCGCTCTTTCGTGACGCAAACAAAGGCAAAGGCTCCCAGGAAAGATTATCTACAATTAATCCCTACATGTTTGAACCTGAGGCGTCGGATGACGACGATTAACTCAGCACAGCAGATGTTGGTGATGATGCAGGTTGGCAGCTCGACATTTCACTAAAGGAAGAGTGGTAGGCATCTAGCATCGTGATTTCTATTCGAACCTTTCCTTCCCCAGTCATTCTGTGATAATATCAGTAATTGCAAAAACAGACGAGTAGCTATATAGATGTAAATGTATTATAACTAGGGCTGTCAAATTTATCACGTTAACGACCGATAAATAATTTTTTAAATTAATCACGTTAAAATTTTTGACGCAATTAATGCATGCCCGGAATGACCTGTTCATGCGTTGTTTACAGTTTACAATGACGCCGTTTTAGAACATTGAGAGCAAAAAGGCAGAGAAATGCGTGTGGACACAGGCGTTCATTGGACTGCGTCTTTTATTGGCTTCAGCTTTTGGCAGCCACTACTAACAGTCATGGTTGTCCAATTTTGGGCGGAGCAAGAGATAATCATTTTCTTAACTCGCTTAATTGAACACAACGCAGAACATATTGTATACCATTTGCAGCCACTGATGAGAGTCATGGTTGCCCAACATCCCATCATGCATTTGGGCGGAGTAGGAGACGTTCTTTTTCTTAACACGCCTAATTGAACACATCGCAGAACACACTGTATACCATTTGCAGCCACCACTGACAGTCATGGTTGCCCAACTTCCCATCATCCATTTGGGCGGAGCAGGAGACGTTCTTTTTCTTAATATAAAATTACTATAACTTGTACACAAATTTATCTTTTAAGAACTCCAAGTCTTTCTATCCATGGATCGCTTTAACCGAATGTTAATGTTAATGCCATCTTGTGGATTTATTGCTATAATAAACAAATACAGTACTTATGTACAGTATGTTGAATGTTTATGTCCGTCTTGTGTCTTATCTTTCCATTCCAACAATAATTTACAGAAAAATATGGCATATTTTAGAGATGGTTTGAATTGCGATTAATTACGATTAATTAATCTTTAAGCTGTGATTTACTCGATTAAAAATTTTAATCGTTTGACAGCCCTAATTGTAACGAATCGGGTTATAATCTAGCGGGTCTATTAGCATGCGTTCCTAAATGCACCGCGTGACTTACAGAAGTGACAGAGGTGCGATGGAGTGAGACATTTCCTGGTTGTTGTGAGTTGTTGTTGTGTTGGCGTCAACTATGGCAGACAGCAGCCGTGTAGTTCCCACAAGTTCCAAAAATAACAAATTGCAACCTGACTAAGCAGGCAACTCTGTCAATGTTCCAGTATCAAATTGACATGAATAGACAACCTGTCAGCTGTCTTATGACAAGCAAGCAACAACAGCAAAAAAACAGGTCGCGATCAAGTACCGTATTGGCCCAAATATAAAACGGTGTTTTTTGCATTGAAATAAGACTGAAAAAAGTGGGTGTCGTCAATTATTCGCGGTCCAGACATTATACCCATTCACGACGCTGGATGGAGCCCGATATCATTGAAGCGATGTTCTGTCATGACAGATCTCAGCTACTCTCAAGTTTAACCAGTTTGCATTATTTTATTGCAATGGTTTTCCTTACTCAGATTTTTTCAAGACTACAGTTACAGTTAGACTTCACTTTGATGGTTAATGCAGTTATTGCAATTTTGTTGTTTTATCACAAAAGATTGGTGTATTTACATTTCAAAAACCAGAAGCCATTCATTTATGAATGTGATTGCACTTTAGTTTACATATTTAAATGTTCAGATATTAAGATTTGAATGAGGCAAAATAACATGCTTTTTCTCTCAGATACATTGTTATAATCATGTTTCAGATGTACTGTAATTATTTTCTGTATAAAAATTAATTTGGTGTTCATAAGTCTTTTTTCAAACTTGAGTCTTGAAAAAGAGGGGGTCGTCTTATAATCAGGGCCATCTTATATTTGGGCAAATACGGTAATATACGTATCAAATTGCCTTTAAGGGTCTACTTACATCTTTGAAAAACCAAGGTTGTATCCTCCTAGGCTTTAAAAGCTGTCATCGCTGAAATGTTGAAAACAAAAGCGCAATCGAGGAGCCGGGGAGAAATTCTTCCGTTGACTCTCACAAAAGATGTGCAAACCCTTGCTGAAGAAAGTTTTTTTGGGCCACTTATAGAGTCGCGAGCCTTCGTGTAAGCAATTCATCGCTACACATCGATATGGCATGACGAATCTCGCGAGTAAAACCCAGAAAATGTTTGCAATACATGGCGAGGATAGCGTTGTGCTATACTTTCGTATCAGAGTGCTGACGAGGTCTTCAGGAGTTTACGTCATCAGGTAGCGGCCGGCAGCAGGGCACGTCCCTCGTTGCTAAGGTGTTGCTATGGCAGTAACTCAAAAATGATGCGGTCAATTTAAAAAAAAAAAAAAAAAAGGGTAATGTGAGTTTTGAGACAGCGAATGATGCATTCAATACAATTTAACCGAGTAAAACGCTCATCAATTGAAGTCTTCAGCTGCTTTTTAATACATTCACAGAACTAAAAAAATTATAATATCGAGATGACGCAACGATATTTTAGTGATGTGCTTTGTGGTCATTTTAACAGTACCAAACAGATCACCAATAAAATATTAAGCCGTATTCAATAAGTGGCATAAATCTTAAAAAAGTTCAAAACTTTATCGCTTAGTCAACTGCAAGGGCGTACACCAATAAAATATTAAGCCGTATTCAATAAGTGGCATAAATCTTAAAAAAGTTCAAAACTTTATCGCTTAGTCAACTGCAAGGGCGTAGATTTGCATAGGGACGGCAGGGACATAACACCACCAACTTTTAAGGATGCTCAAATTGTCCCCCCCAACTTTTAATCAACCTTATTTGCATTATATAATGAGTTCCGTTATATAAGTAATTTAGATTGTCTTCCCATAAGTTGTAAGGATAGAATTGACCCTACATTATGTTCAGACTTACATTTACCCAGGGGTGAAAGTAGCTAGAATTTCTTGCCGGAACTCCCTGACGTGAAGGTCGCCACGGAGCCAGAAATTTTATTTATTTATTTATTTATTTTTCCTTTCATTTTTAGGGGGGGTGGGTCAAATCTCTTAAACTACTGAAATGCAAAGAAAACTGTTTTAGCAGTTATTTCTATAACACACAATTTTCATTCAAAATTGTATTTTTTCAATGATTTGCAAAAAAAAAAAAAAAAAAAAAAAAAAAAAAAAAAAAAAAAAAAAACAGCAATAACCCCAACCTCCATCTCCTAATATTTATTTCCCCTCAGATACTAAATGGCAAATCTCAATTTTAACTACTTAAGAACATAGGATGCATATTAAAATTGAAGTTAATGTAAACATTTTGTTGTTGTTGTTGTTGTTTTAATAACAAAGATATAAGTAACATGCATTCAGAAAAATAAATACAAATGACTTATATTATGCAGAGTGAAATGGAATATATTTTGAAGATCACGCAAACATTGACTTTTTTTTTTTTTTTTTTAAATCATAAGGAAATGAATAAGTGGCCTAACATAAATGAACAAATATAAGTCCAAAGTGCACATTGACAGCTAAGATGTTCTGAACCTCCCCATCAGAGCAAATAAAACTAAATATGATTAATAAGTCTCCTCAACTCTTTCATTGCTCTTAAAGATTTGATCCATTTTATGTTGCATTGCCCTTTTTTGTAGCATCAACTCAACCTTTTTTTTTTTTTTTTTTTTTTTTTTTGCTGTTCCAGAAAACATGCACATTTGAACCAATCAGAGCTAACTAGCTATGCTCATCACGTCAGTATGTCAGCCAATTGAATGGATAAATGAGTCCAGGCATTTTGCTTTCCTGCGTGCATTCGCACATTGACGTGACTCATCATCGTCAGACTCAGACAACTGCAGCAGCTGGGGAAACCTCCATGCCGTCCGTGGAATAAAATAAATAATAAATATTTGTGGAAAGGGATTATGCTACACAAGCACTTTATTATGCTTGTTGTTAACACTTGTGTATGTAAATCTGATGTTGGTAGATTGTTTTCTTCTTGGAGATGAAATGCATGTGTGGCAGCTTAGATTTTTTTTTTTTTACATAGCATTTTGACAGTTGCCATCATATTTTCGGAATCAAAGCACCGCGTACCGGAAAAGCATTCCGGCCCTGAATCTTATACCGGAACTACGTTCTGGCCCTGAATCTTATACCGGAACTGCGTTCCTGACCGTTCTGGTCCACTTTCACCCCTGCATTTACCCCTTCTCACTTGCTGAATGTGCTGGTCCATTTTTTTCCCCGCCTTCAAACGCACGTTTGATTGGCTGATGACTAGAACCCCCACATTCGCACAAACCAGACAGAAATACATGTTGAAATGCCGGCTCCTCAGCCTCCTTTGAAGAGGAGGGATATTAGGAGTTTTTTTTTCGGCCAGCAGCAGCCACTTTTAAGTAACGTAAAAAGATGTCAGTGTTGTGAAGGTGGGGACACACCACTAATTTTGCAACTGAAAGTCAGACCTGCATCATAGTTAGCATAACATAAACCGTGTGAACTTGCTAACCTGTAAAACTCGAGTAGAAAGCTGCTTAGAGACGTGTCTTCCTGTATTTTTTCTACTGTTAACGTTAATTCAACCGTGCATTTTGTGCATTTATTCCCTAATTAAAATGTATGTATTTTCTACATCATTAAAAAAAAGAAATATTTGCAGCCGATGCACATTTTTTATATTTTATATTTTTTATATGACGCAAGCATTTTGAAAATGACTTTCTCCCATGAAAATAATTTTACAGTAACTTTTTTCATTTTTACGTAGAACCCGGCTATTTTGAAATGTACCCAATCTGTTTGGTCTTATTAATGTCCCGTCCCCAGCAAAAAGTGTAAATGCAGGTTATGCTGTTATTGCGTCCCTACCAATGTTGAGAACAAACCTACGCCCTTGGTCAACTGCAAAACAACGTCCAGTTGTTACAACTTTAATAGTATGAGCTAGTTCAACTGTTTGGCAATACAGTTGAACTTTTTGAACTTTTGCAGTATAACATCGTTGCATTTCCATGTTCCACAAATATTTAATATTTGAAATATAGATTCATTAAAAACAAATATTCCCACAGCTACATTACAAGAGACAGCAACGCAACAATTCCCCTCATTGGGGCAGTGAGGCCAGAGAAAAATGATACTTAAGGGGCTAATCAAGCGTTTTTTCTTTCCTTCTTTCTTTCTTTTTTTTTTTTTTAAATACAATTTGGTCTCAGGACTTTAAATGTACTCAGAAACTGCGTTTTTCAGAATTTTATGCGTGGAATATTTAAAATTTAAAGGGAAATGTCTTCCAATTCCGGAATGACCCACATGTGAAGACAAGGTTAAAAGTTTTTGCAGCTGTATCACAAGCTTGTGTCTTGGCAGGCTCTGGTATCGGGAATTGTACATTTTCATAGGCATTGATTGATCGAGGCATTAATTATTCAAGTTCATTCCAAAAGGTTCCTTGTTTTAGTCACTGTAACGTCTGTGTGATCTATATAAAGTATCAAGCTTTTATTCTGGATTACACTTCACTTTTGTAAATATAGCGTGCTTTTAGTTCAAAATGGAACTGATCATTCTAAACCAGATACATACATAAGATACAGACACACTACAAATGTAACATTTTAGGGTGCTATCACACCTATAGTTCACTTTCTCCTGTGCAAATCTGTTGATGGATTTGTAAACTTGATCCATGGTTTACCCTCTTATTTTTTTCATATGCTAATGCAAAATACAGTAAATAATCAAAGCTGAACTATGAGCCTACAGAGAAAGTAGGATTACTGTCCTCTTTTTTTGGGGTTGGGGGGTAAAACACTATTTAAAGGAAGCGTAACAAAGACTCAGTTTGCTTTCTGTTTAAACATTTATTTCCTTACATTGTAACATCTTTTTAACATCAGAAAAAGGAGATGTCATGTTTTTAATTTGCCAAAATAAAAAAAAGAAGAAAATTTGTTAGCCAAGACACAGAATTCAAATAACTGCAGAATATGTATTGTACAGAAGAGGAAAATGCACTTTATTCTTCTTACTTTTATCAGTAGATGAAAACACAGTGTGTTGTTTTGTATGATAAAACACTTAATAAAACAGTTTTTACTGTTACAGTGTAATTATTTTTATTTGGCCTTGCTCGTACTCACTTTTCTTACAGACAGAAGGGTCTAAATACGCTCTCTTTGTCCAAGCCTTTCACTCTGAACTACAATCAAAGTACAAATCCTAGTACAGTACTTGGCAACACAATTAAGTCCTGCTGATGTTTATGTGTACATTGTACCTAAAATAAATCAGGGTATTTTAGTTCCATATTCCACCAAAGCAGGTTATCATAATCAGGACAAGTAAGAGAAAGAACCGTGCAAAATACCTTAAAATAGCTCATACTGTATTTCAATGATGTACATTTTGATTGATTTGAAGAACCGATGCAATCTTGTCACACTTGACCCAAAATATAGCTATTCTACCCAAGGCAAAGATCTAAATGGAGAAAAAATGCGTGATTGAATATAATGGGCAAGGTGGGATGAACAAGATCATAGGAAGGGCGGGTGAGACGCTTTGGGAAATGACTGAAGGACAGAAGTTAAGACAACAATGACAGCAAGCACAGGGTTTTTAATGGCTGTTGTTGAAGCGCCCTCGTGTGGCTGAACTATAGCAGTGACCACTAAAGTACTTTACATCCTGTATATTCTGCCTATTTTTAGTTTAACTTCTTAGTTTATACTTGGAGAGCAATTGTACACATTCAATAATTATTTTCAATAATTTGGCTGATTCAAAATATTTTTTTCAAAGCATTTGGTTTCCTTTATTTAACGCTATAATCTTATTTTCACTTTAAAATTTTGATATTGTGTGAGAATGGCATATTATTTCCTGCAAAACCTAAACTGGTCATCTGACTTTATGAGGATGTTCTTGTTATTGTTTGTTTGTTTGATTTTGTTTTCTAAACTGTATTTTATACACAGTATTTATATATGTTATACTATTATTTACAGTGTATATATACAGTATATATATGTACATTTACAGCGCCACATATATTCTCATACAATCTAACAGTGATTAGCGGCACTTAGAAATTATATTTCATTATAGGAATCTATAAAAAATGAAATGAAATGTAAAAACAACATAATTTAAAATGTGCTCACATGTTTATTTGTAAATAATAATGTCACATTTCCTACCATCATTAACTACATAAAATATTTTTTCAAAAATTCTGCCTGTGTGAGTATATCCTAATAATAGAAATATACACTTCTGAACAAGACCCACATAAGCATAAAAAAGTGAATAGCTGGATAGTTGAACGTCATATTTCCTGCTCCAAATACAGTAAGTACATTCTTTCATATACAATTGGTTTTGTAGCGTTAAAAAGATTAAAACTGTATTCATCTTTCTCTAAATCCCTTGTATAGCTTGTGTGGTCATTAAATTACTCTACTACCTTATTTGCCCCATTTAAAAAAAAAAAATCAAATCTAATGCCATTTTAAAATACATTTATTAAACCTTTGTTTTGTAAGGTGAGACATCTGAGACCAGTCTAATGAACAGAGGTGGGTAACGCGTTACATGTACTCCATTACATTTGCTTGAGTAACTTTGAGAAAAATGTACTTCAAAGAGTAGTTTTACTAAGCCATTCTTTTCAGTTTTACTTGAGTAGAATTATGAAGAAAAAAACGCTACTCTTACTCCGCTACTTTGGGCTACACAAGAGTCGTAACATTTTCCCTCTTTATTCAACGTATTAAGTTTATTTTAATTTTTCCAGCGATGCCAAGAGTAACTCGACCAATTTTACCAATGAGTAGTTGCAACAATAATCACATGACTCCATTACACCAATGTGACGCAAGCTTGCCGTTCTATGATCACGCTAGCCTGTTCAATCACGTGGTGTCTTTAAAGCACCGTAAAAAAAGAAGAAGGATTTGATGCTGCCGTCAACATGACTCAAAAGCACGGATTTTAATCTCTCTCCCAGTTTTTATTTGATCACGGAAACCCGGAGATATGATCCTTTTAATTTCATAATATTAACTACGAAGGAACTACAGTACTCACTATTCAAATTAGTAACTAGTTTCTCCACTGGAGGGCAGTCATGCCCTTTGGACGAATAATGCTTCATTTCTTTTTTTTCTCTTGCCGGAATTCAATGATTTTGTTTTGTTTTTTGTATTTCTGTAATGGGTTATTTTACAGTATCATTATAACAACAGTTCATCTACATACGTTTGTGCTGAGAAAAAAAGCATTTACTCACAATGTCGTTTCACTCATTTTCCCTCTTTATTCTACGTATTAGATTTTAGTTTTTGTTTTTTGCCAGAGACGCCAAACGTGGCTCTACCAGTTTAACCAATGAGACGTTGCAACATAACCACATGATCTATAATTACACTGGCCTGTTCAATCACATGGTGTCTTTAAAGCACCATAAGAAAAATGAAGTATTTGACTTAGATCGCTGCCGTCATCATGACCCGAATGCGCCTATTTCTCTCCCAGTTTTTATTTGGCACCGGTTTACCACAGAAACCCAGAGATATAATCATTTTAGTTTTATAACAGGAAATATGTTTTCTCCAACAGAGGGCACTCATGCTCTTTGGATGAATAATGTTTTTTTTCTGTAGATGTAGATTCTCTCTCCTGATTTCAATCGTTTTTTTGTATTTCGTCAACTTAATGTGGTTATGTAATAGGTTATAAAACAAGATAATAATAACCAGGGGTGCACATATTGTTTTTGCCCAGGTTCTCAGAGGAGGACGTGGAGATGTGACTTGGTCCTCATTGAGCTTGAGAGCCAACCCACCTGATGTGATAAAATTATGACAAGCTTTACTTAGAGCCAATTAACTTTAATTAATTACATTAACAATTAATGCTTGAATAACATCAACTGGAACAACAAAATTGCCATTACTTTAAAGTGAAATGTAAAGAAATAAACATAAAGCACCAATCCAAAATAAAGGGCATTATGCGGCTCCCACATTAACTGCAAGCCTTTGTAAAAGTGGGATGTCCTCCTCATAAGACCTCATTGAACGTGCATGTTTAGCTTTGTAAAATGCGAACAAAAACATGTTTGTCAGTGCATGGCGCTGTTTTCATTACTTTTATTCTGCTACTTGTCCATAGGGCGAGTGGGGTCCTGTCTGACATCGATAGTTTGCTTAATTGTCACATGCTCTCTGTTTTTTTCGTGCTTTTCAAAGTTTGGTTGGCTGAAATTCTTTGACCCTACATAAAATGCGCTGCTCTTATCAGCGACATTGGGATTCTCACGGCACATTTTGTACCGCATTTCCGTGCGAGCATCATTTACTTCTAGCCATGGTACCACCTGCAGCCACTTTTCAGCAAAAGTCCTTTTTTTCCCGGTTGCTCCGGTGACGTCTCTGTCGTCTGTCTGTCTTTTGACGGGGGTGGGGGAACACAAAATAATTACTCAGTAGGGCCTGCCTCTTCGACATTTTGAGAAGTTATGTTCTCGTGTCCACCGCAAATACAGTGGTCAGCCATCGGTACGCAAAAGCGTATGGAAGCCGTTGAGGGCCAGCGCGTTTGTCTACGTCCAGTACGTATGCGCACATGCGGACCACTTATGTGCACCCCTGATAAAAACAGTTCATATAGATAACTTCGTGCTGAGAAATACCAATGTTTAAAAGAAAAAAAAAATCTAACATCGTCAGCAGTTACTCACAATGTTACTAATTACTTGAGTGTTCTTTTCACTGGATACTTTTTTACTTGTAGTTGAGTACATTTTTTGGATGACTACTTTACAAATCAATGCCTGCCTAACAAATTAATTCCTATTTTAAAAACACAATTCAATGTGATTTAGCTATATAAAACTGTAACCAAAACAAAGACAAACAGTACAATCCGGGCTCACCAGACAAAATGTCCTCAAATAATTCACGTCACAATATTAGTCGTAGTACCAAGACTGAACTGTTAGAGGCAGGATGGTGCCACATAGCATCCAAACTGCAGAAAATGACAAAGATGAAAAACTATAAAAAGCTCTGCTGTTAGTTAGTTAGTTAGTTAGTTAGTTAGTTAGTTAGTTAGTTAGTTAGCAAGCATCCAATCCATTTTGACTTGGAGGGCTTGCAGCAATCACTTGAAGTTTGTTTATGTAAAACAAAAAAATTATAGACAGTTTCCAATGTTGATTTCAAAATGTCAGGTTTTGACCCTTGAGCTAATGGAGAGGAACTGTTTAAGTGACTAGCTCTATTTTATGTTAAAACTGAGAAGTGCAACAAAATGTAGGCAGAATTCAGCGTTGTTTTCGTCAACAATGCCAACAAAGAAAATATTGCGTCAACAAACTTTTTTTTTTCATGACGATGACGCGCTGAAAACGTGTCGTGGGATACTAAAACATAACAAAATGGATACCAGTTGTCGTCAGATGCCAGTAGTCGTCTGACGACACGAGAACGAGATGAAAATTTGCCATAGTTTCCGTCATGAATTCACAATGTGTGATGTTTTCTTATTGTATGTGTAGTTAGCACACATTTAGCAGTGTTTGGTCGTGTCACTCATCTGACGTGCTGCGCCTCCCCCCGACACCCCGCCTCCCCCCGACACCCTGCCTCACACACACGCTTGCACACCGGCCGGTGAGTGAGCCTGTGCCCATTCCAGGCTCCTTTTGTGAAACATGTGTCAGGTGCTGCTTGGTAAGTTTTGCTTTCTTATCTTGGCTGGATATGCCATGTTGATTTAGCCTTTAAAGGTCTGTGCTGAGTGATCATCACACACTAAATTAACTTGCAGCGTTAGCATAGCGTTCACGTTAGCATTAGCATTTAGCGCGGTGACTCTGTGTCTTCTTAAAATCTTGGAAAGCCTTTTACGTACAGTTTGTGATGTCAGGTGAGTTTAATTAATTGCAAATAATGTACTGTTTGTGTATTATCATCATGAAAATGCTGACATCCTTGTAGACTCTAAAGTTATGCGCTCGTCTGTGGAGTTATTCGAAATTGTTAGAAACTTTTTATTCATTTATTTATTCATGGACTAAAACTGTTTAAGTATATAGATGAAGAAATTTTTAGAATTGACCAAAGACTAAAACTCGACGAAATTTGTCTGAGTTTTCGTTGACTAAAACTAGACGAAGATGAACGCATTTTGAAATGACTAAAATATGATTAAGACAAATAAGTATTTTGGTCCAAAAGACTCAGACGAAAATTAAAATGACTGCCGAAAACAACACTGGCTGAGTTTCTTATGCGGGCTATGTTCAATGATATTTTCATAATTTGCTGCGGGCTAATAAAAAGTGGGCAGTGGCTTAAGTGGAGTTTGACTTTTGGGGCAGGTGGGGCACAACATGTTGATGACCCCGAAACGCAGTGTCAGCGATAAAATTAACTTTCAAGCATATTTATAGACCCTACCCACGTGACGTCACAACTCCGCTCTCCTGACTGGTGCCGCCCACTTGTCCGTCAACACATCGTGTTGACCTGTTACGGCTACGTACATTCCTCCTATTTACGGCGTGTTTTTCTGCTCGTTAACATTAATAATCAAAATGGTGAAGGCGTGTGTGGCGGTCGGTTGCAATAACAGAGAAGATAGACGGAGAGACTTGAAGTTCTACCGGATTCCGAGAGACACGGAGAGGAGAGAGCGAGATGGGCTGCTGCAATTCGACGAGAAAACTGGGCTCCAAACGATTACCACAGATTATGTAGTAGTCATTTTATATCTGGTAAGATGCATTTAATATATATTTAGAGGGTTTTGGGCTGACAACCACAATTAAGATCATTGCTAGGCTAATCGCCGACAACATACACGTATGTATGTAGTGAGAGTGCTATCGCTAATCCATATAAACATTAAAAGCCCTAGCTCCATTGACAAATGACATGAAATACATTAGACTTGACAGTGGATGTTAGCAAGAACAAAAGATTTTGAATTGAAAATTTCGTAACTCACCTTCCGAGCACAAGATTCCTGCCGAATTTTCGTGTACGAGGACCTGTTTCACCCAACCAGCAACATAGCATTTATAAGCCTCCAAGCTCTTAAAGTTTTTCAAACTTTCGTGAGAATAGTCTGATTTTGTGTGGACAAGATAGTTGTAAATATCAGGGTCAGGCAGAGACGGCGAAGGCAGCCGGTCAAAAATCATCGATTTAGGCATCAAATATGGATCTGGCGACTGTATAGAACGAAGCTTTTCCACATAACGCCTTTTATGCAACACATCCAGTGAGTTTACGGCATCAGAAAGCACCGGGTCTTCCATGAAATGCATTTTAAATTCCTCGATCAATTGAAACCAATGCTAATACAGAGACAAAATGACGGACAAGTGGGCGGAACCATACAGCGAGCACGTGGTTTTGTGACGTCGGTGGGTAGGGTATATAATAATAAGTTGAAAATGAGCGTTTTTTTGTTTCCCATCATTTTTTTAGGGGAATCCTAAATCAGGGTGCTTAGGAAAGCAAATAATTTTCGCCAAGATAATAATCCATTGAATATGGTACACCCGCCGGTGGTTGCTCTATTGTACAATTAGCGTCTTTGGTGGGGCATATTGAAACTCCGCTCACCATTCTGTCGTTTCATGGTCCACATTTTCAATCCTTGGTTCTTGCTCAGCAGTTGTTGTCGCTTTTGAAAGCATAGGTTTGAAAAAATTACGTATATCCATCTTGCCTCTTCGGTCCACAGGTGGTTTTAGCTAAGCAAAGCAAATGACCGTCTAGGGTGGTAGTCACATGAGCTGTTCGAAAAATAATTTTGATCCATTATCAAATGTTTTATTTTTTTGTTCATTTCATTCATTTTAGTTTTTTGTTTTGTCGCTTTACAACTTTTCTAGACAACATTTTACCAGAAAACTCTTAATTTTTAATATTAAAATCATATATTACATATATATATACTGTATGTATTTATTTATTTATTTATATATGTCAATTACATACAATGACACTTTTCGAGCACTGGGCGGGGGGCATCTCCCCTGGCCCCCCCTTAAACTCTGCGTATGGGCGGTGGACTGCAGTTGGCCCACGGGCTGTAGTTTGGACACCCCTGGTTTATCTGTAAACTACATTGTGGTTGCAAATTGGCTGAGAATGACTTGTGTTTTAAGACACTTAATACAAACACACAACATTGAACAGGTTTAATATTTGACATTTCTGATTTGGGAGTAAAAGTCCTGCTCAGTCGCAATGTAGCTCACATGTCCAGATTTCTTCTTTTTTTTCCCTAAATAGCACAGCTTGTTGAAGGCAGATTTCCAGCTGAGCATAATTAAGAATGATGCTCTAATTGACCTCCCACTGCTGCTCAGTTTCATCTCATTATGTCCTCTGGCAATCTGTCACATGTTCAGATGAGGTTACCACCTTCGTCTTTCGCATGTTATCCACAATCGTGTTTTAAGGTTACTTCTCATGTCCGCCTAGCAGCTTTCCCTGTCATGGCGTCCCTTCACTCTTCTGCTGTCCACTGATACGGATCACTGAAATGCTCCACAAACTCTGTGAAGGAAAGCAGCTGGCTGACCTCTGAGGCCTCTTTGAGGGCTGCTAATGGCTGACGAGCGGTCTACCTAATAAGGTGCTGTCTTCATCTATTTGTGTGCTTTTGTGTGTGTATATCTGCTGGCTTTTGTGGCCTCACTGGCTGGTGGCGGCCCGGGGCTGTGCGGCCAGAGCTGGTGACAGTGCCGGTACTCGGCAGGGGACACTATTTAGGCACTGGGAAGCACGGGTTGATGGTGGGGGGTGTCTTTGATTCCATAATGAGCTGTTGTGTGCCGCTGGGCTGCAAGGCAGCTCGCGGGGGAAACAGAAGAGCTTTGTATGTGTGAGAGCGTGCACGACTCTGCTGAGCCCGACTGGCCTGGGAAGCACCACGGGGCAAACTTGTTCTGTCTGTCTGCCAGTCAGCCTGTCTTTTAGGTCCGCCTTTTTATGTATGATGAGCTCATGTTTAGATTTAAACTGCTGACATGAACAAATCGATTTAAATATACAGCAACTACAATATTATCTTGTTTTCAGTAGTGTACAAAAAAAAAAACTAAATCCCAAAGGCCATCATTCGACCTCTTTTAGGAAAAGAAAAAAAAGCAATGCACACAAGATCCAATACATGTATTATAAGTCCACAACAACTTTATTTTTTTTTCTCAGCACATTTTTTGACCGAAAAATGAATGATAAAGAATAAATAATGTTCAAAAGGAATAGTAATATAACTTCTATGTTGCACTAAAGTAGTGCTCATAGTCTTTATATCAAGCATACAACCCCCAAAGTGATGACCAACCAACATTAAAACATAGGGGCATATTTTGCGTAAATATTGACCACAAATGATCAAGAAGTTATTCTAATCCTATACTAAGATTATCCCACACCAAAGGCAAAGTAAAATCCAAAATAAAAAAACGAATATATGGCGGAAACCACAGACAAGGATGAAAAAGCAGTTTTTGCTCTTGCACCACTCTTTAGAATAAACTGCTGTATTTTAAGCCAAAAAAACTGTTGTGTTTGATAGAACAACATGTCTATATGCTGCCATAGTAGTTTCATGGTGCATTAAGCCCCCAAACTATTTTTAATTGGTCCGTTTTACCCTGCAGACACTGCGCAACCGCTTTTGTTTCGACCCAGCCATAAAAAGAAGGTAAGTAATTATAATATTCGAAATGTCTATCAGTTTTAGCTTAGAATCTTTAATTGATGTCTAATAGTTGAAAAAAACAACTTAATAAAATTATTCACTTGCATATTTTAAACTTTTCAACAAATTACGTCACAATGAAAAACAGTGTCTGTAAACAGGTCACGGATATCAATCTCATAACTATCGCTAAATTGTATTTTTTTTTTTTTTTTGTTACTGTCGCATTTCCCCTGATATTTTAGATGATGAATAATCAATCCAAACAAAGAAAATTTGGGAAGAAGAACGTTTAAAAGTGTAAATATTTGAAAAAGAAAATCTCGACCATTCCTTGATGTCTATGATTTCTGCATTGCGACCCTTGTTATATTACCGTGTTTCACCCATAAAATCCCCCAAAAGTCCAGCAGTGGCCATTCCCAGCTGTGTCTTGACGCCCGGTGAGACATGCTACACGGAGTTTTCGGATCGAAACAAGGTAGGTACGCGATAATATCTCGTTAAAATCATGGTACCTTTATTATGCTCCCTCATGCTCTCACCTCGAGTTAGGGTTTAGGGGTTTAAAAACAATTTTTTAAATGCCCTCCTGTTCAAAAGTTTTCTTGCTTCAGAAAATACAGATGTTTAGCTTTCCAATGATGTATCACCCATGCATATAAGACAATTTTGGAAATTGGGAGTCTCCGAACGGAACTTCAAGTCGCCTGAGTGTTTTCCGCCATATTCTATATATAAGTATATATTACGGCTGTCAAACAATTAACATTTTTAATCGAGTTAATTACAGCTTTAAAATTAAAATTAATCGTAATTAATCGTAATTCAAACCATCTATAAAATATGCCACATTATTCTGTAAATTATTGTTGAAATGGAAAGATAAGACACAAGACGGATGTATACATTCAACATACGGTACATAAGTACCGTATTTGTTTATTATAACAATAGATCAACAAGATGGCATTAACATTATTAACATTCTGTTAAAGCGATCCATGAACAGAGAGACTTGTAGTTCTTAAAAGATAAATGTTTGTAAATTTCATTATAGTTAAACATCAAACGTGAGAGACAGAACGTAATAATAAAATCCAGGAAATCACATTGTATGATTTTTAGGGCTGTCAAACGATTAAAATTTTTAATCGAGTTAATTACAGCTTAAAAATTAATTAATCGTAATTAATCGCAATTCAAACGATTTATAAAATATGCCATATTTTTCTGTAAATTATTGTTGGAATGGAAAGATAAGACACAAGACGGATATATACATTCAAGATATGGTACATAAGTACCGTATTTGTTTATTATAACAATAGATCAACAAGATGGCATTAACATTATTAACATTCTGTTAAAGCGATCCATTTATAGAAAGACTTGTAGTTCTTAAAAGATAAATGTTAGTACAAGTTATAGAAGTTTTATATTAAAACCCCTCTTAATATTTTCGTTTTAATAAAATTTGTAAAATTTTCAATCAAAATATAAACTAGTAGCCCGCCATTGTTGATGTCAATAATTATACAATGCTCATGGTGCTTAAACCCATAAAATCAGTCACACCCAAGCACCAGCAGAGGGCGAAAAAAACACAAGTAGCAAGTGGACATTACACTGTGCTGTCATTTAAATCTGTTTGAGCGGAGCATGTGCGTTAAATGGGTCAAATATTTTAACGTGATTAATTTAAAAATTAATTACCGCCCGTTAACACGATCATTTTGACAGCCTATATATATATATATATATATATATATATATATAATATTTATTGTATTAATTTAAAAAAATCTAATTAAAGAGAATAATAAAGAATTTTAATAGAAAATGTGAATTATACAAAATTACAAGTAAAAAGTACAATATAAAGTAAAAACCTCAGCATTTTAGGACGACTGTATTTACAATGTTTCAAATGTATTGCACATTAAAGGTGTATACGTAACTATTATACCTAAGTAAATACCATAAAACAAACACTTCATAGTAATTAAATGGAATTAGTTTAAAAGTTAAATGTAACTGAACTGTACTTGGGCAGTGATTCATTTACATACCACTAGAAGGAGCGCTCATACTTTTGAACCAGACTTTGAGAATCACTGTTGTAATACATTCACAGTATTTGTAAACAAATTAAAATATTAGTTTGCATAAATCCAGAAAAAAAATTAAAAATACACATTTTTTTCTATGAATGTGTCGGCATATTCTCACTCTTCATCCACCCCCGCCAAAAAATGTAAGGCTTTACTCACCCTTTCAGAAACAAGATTGATCGTGACACGGATGCAATTGGCCAAAGCCATCAATAACCATTGCGACAAAGCAGTTTGTGATGTGGTCACATGTGCCTTTAAAAAGTACATTTGACTTTAAGCCCGAAGGTGCTCTTTTATAGCACTTAGCCACTTAACTCATTTGCTGCCATAGATGTGTATAGTTCAACTTCAAATCATTTGAACTGGCAGTGAATGATCCAGACTTATGAACATAAATATTTCTGTTGCAATAACTTTTGACATGTACTGTAAATACATGATAAATAACCTTAACAACATACATTCATGAACACAAACTAGCCTTTTGCTACTGATTTTTGCCTAATTAATGTGCTACAAAGAAGCTTCCAGCACTTGGCCATCGGCAACCCAATAAAAAGTGACCCGTGGCCAATTTTGGGTCCTGACCTTAAGTTTAGGAAAACGCTGCGCTTTTGTATCAACGAAGCCTTCAACGCCCCCTCAGAATCGTAATGTCACCACTGGAACTCTAGCCTCCATTTAACAGAGTATCCTGATAAGTTGCAAAGAGTACAAAAAAACCTAAATTCTTAGTTTACGCAGTTTTGTTTGCATTGTGTGGTGTTGTGTAAAATATTTTTATATCATGATTAAAACAAACAAACGATGACTTTTGGCACAGTGCTGTAAAATACAGCTGAAAGCCCATAACACAACATAATGTTTACCCTAATGTAACGTTTTTCTTTAACTCCTTGCATCAGAATTGTAGTGCACGTCTCACCTATTTCTCGAGTCCAGGAGTGTCCATACCTTCCTCTTCAAGGGCCGCTTTCAGAAAAATTGAAGGATATAAGGGCCAACTTGTTATCCTTCCACTTTCATTTGTTAAACACAACGATATACAGTATATTGTCAGATCACACTGATACGTATGCGTATATACCGTACTATTTATACGTCCCCCTCGCCCTCGTGGGGGGGTATCTGTGTCATCCTCAAGCTCAGGTCTTCTACTGGAGGCCTGGGAATTTCAGGGTTCTGCGCAGTATCTTAGCTGGTCCCAGGACTGCACTCTCCTGGACGGAGGCTTCACATGTTGCTCCTGGGATCTGCTGGAGCCATCTTACAGTTTGGGGGTTACTACCCCGAGGGCTCCCACTACCACTGGAACCACGCTAGCTTTCACCTTCCACATCCGCTCCAACTTCTCATGGTACTTCTCCACTTTCTCGTCTTCCTTCTTCCTGATGTTGGTGTCGTCAACTTGCATTGCCACATCTGTTACCGTCACTCTCTTCTGCTCTCTGTCCACCACCACCACGATGTTCGGTTGGTTAGCCTGGAGTTGTCAGTCTGGTAGCTGAAGTCACAGAGACCCATGGTCCGATATATATACAGTGAGGAGCAGAAGTATTTGCACCCCTTGCGACTTCTCAAGTTCACCCACTGAAAAAAAAATAGGTAGAGGTCTAAAATTTCAATCATAGATGCATTTCCACTCATAGAGACATAATCTGGAAAAAAAAATCCAGAAATCACATTGTATGATTTTAAAAACAATTTATTTGTAATTTACTGGGGTTCATAGGGATTTGTACCTCTGAGAATCAGCAATAATTATGAGATATATAGAGTTATCAGTCTGCTTTAATAAAAATCCACCTTTACCACATGAGTAACCACCCACCCACCACCCGTTTAAGCTCATTATTGTCACCTATGCACCCACAGTCGGTCATAATCCAACTGCTACCATGGGCAAGACCTGAGAGTTTTCGAAAGACACCAGAGAAAAAATTGTTGAGCTCCACAAAGCTGGAAAAGGCTATGGGACAATTGGAAAGTAGCCTGGTGGGAATAAATCAACAGTTGCAGCAATTGTTAGATCTACCTCGGACTCGGGCTCCATGAAAAATCTCTCCTCGTGGAGCATCACTCATTATGAGAAAAGTGAGGGCTCAGCTTAGAACTACACAGCAGGAGCTGATCAATGACCTCATAAGAGTTGGATGCACAGTTTTAAAGGCTACTGTCAGCAGAACACTACGGTGCAATGGTTTAAAATCATGCATTGTCCAGAAGGTTCCCCTGTTGAAGCCAGTACATGTGAAGGCCCGTCTGATGTTTGTCAGGAAACATCTGAATGATGCAGAGGAGTCATAGGAGAAAGTCGTGTGGTCACATGAGACAAAAGTAGAACTTTTTGGTGCATACTTTACTCGTAGTGTTTGGAAGCAAAAGCGTACAATCCCAAGAACACCACCCCCACTGTGAAGTATGGGGGTGGAAACCTCATGCTTTGGGGCTGTTTTCTGCAAAGGGGACAGGACCACCTTACTATATAAAACAGAGGATGAATGGTGGAATGTATTGTCAGATTTTGAGCCACAACCTCGTTCCCTCAGTCAGAGACCTGAAGATGAGTGGATCTTCCAACATGACAATGATCGGAAACACACAGCCAAGCTGACCAAGGAGTGGCTGCGTAAAAAGCATATCAAGGTTGTGGAGTGGCCTACCCTGTCTCCAGACCTCAATCCAATAGAAAAAAACTTGGATGGAGCTGAAACTTCATGTTTCTCAACGACAGCCCCGAAACCTGACAGATCTAGAGAAGATTTGTGCGGAGGAATGGGACAAAATCCCTGTTTCCATATGCGAAAACTTGGTGAAGAACTGCAGAAAGCGTTGGACCTCTGTAATTGCAAACAAAGGCTTCTGCACTAAATATTAGCACTGATTTTCTCAGGGGTACAAATACAGTACTTATGAACACCAGTAATTACAAAAAAATTATTTTTAAAATCATACAATGTGATTTCTTTATTTCTTTGATTATGTCTCCATGAGTGGAAATGCATCTATGATTGAAGTTTCAGACCTGTACCAAGTAGTATTTTCTAAGTGGGTGAACTTGCAAAATCACAAGGGGTGCAAATACTTTTGCTCCTCACTGTATGTATATCTATATAAAACGGTAACTATACGCACCTTAAAAATTCTTGTTTTTGTGTGTGTGTGTGTGTGTGTGTGTGTGTGTGTGTGTGTGTGTGTGGGAGGGGGGAGCTGTGTTGGTGTGTGTGTGTGTGTGTGTGTGTGTGTGTGTGTGTGCACTCACATTGGCTAACTTAAAAATTCACCAGAAAGTTCACCAAAAGGATGAGCGATTTGTAAATTTCATTATAGTTACACATCAAACGTGTGAGACAGAATGTAATAATAAAATCCAGGAAATCACATTGTATGATTTTTAGGGCTGTCAAACGATTTAAATTTTTAATCGAGTTAATTACAGCTTAAAAATTAATTAATCTTAATTAATCGCAATTCAATCAATTTATAAAATATGCCATATTTTTCTGTAAATTATTGTTGGAATGGAAAGATAAGACACAAGACTGATATATACATTCAACATACATAAGTACTGTATTTGTTTATTATAACAATAAATCAACAAGATGGCATTAACATTGTTAAAGCGATCCATGGATAGAAAGAGTTGTAGTTTTTAAAAGATAAATGTTAGTACAAGTTGTATAAATTTTATATTAAAACCCCTCTTAATGTTTTCGTTTTAATGAAATTTGTAAAAATTTTCAATCAAAAAACAAACTAGTAGCTCGCCATTGTTGATGTCAATAATTACACAATGCTCATGTGGTGCTGAAACCCATAAAATCAGTCGCACCCAAGCGCCAGCAGAGGGCGACAAAACTCCAAAAAACACAAGTAACAAGTGGACATTACACTGTGCTGTCATTCTACTGTAATCTGTTTGAGCGGGGCATGTGCGTTAAATGCGTCAAATATTTTAACGTGATTAATTTAAAAAATTAATTACCGCCCGTTAACATGATAATTTTGACAGCCCTAATGATTTTTATACAATTTATTTGTGAAAATGGGTGACCAATAAGTATTTGTCAGCCAGCAAAACTTACTTTTAATCGATTGCAATATAGCCTTGTTTGGCAATGACAGGTCAAACAGCTACTGTAGTTCTTGACAAGATTTACACACACTTATTTGGTATTCTGCACAGATCTTCTCTAGCGCTGTAATATTTGAGGGCTGTCGATCGCCAACACTTCACTTTCAACTCCATCCACAGGTTTTCGATTGGGTTTAGGTCTGGAGACTGGCAAGGCCACTCCAGAACCTTGATATGTGTTTATGGAGTCACTCCTTGTGTCTTGCTGTGCATTGTGCCGGAAGACCCATCATCACTGACAGAGTGGGGTTCAAGTGATCATGAGAAAAGTGTCATACCTTAAACATTTGTGTTTATGGAAGCAGGAGTTAATGCTGTCAGCTAAAGCTAATCAGTGAAACACTGTTGCTCTGCCTACCTTTTATTATAGGGGTACTGTCTGAATCTCATTCAGCCATCACTTAAAAATATCCCAGGATCGTCGCTGAATCTTGCTACCAAATCAGGGGTGGAGAACCTCAGTGTAGGTGTGGTGTTTTGTAAATCAGCCCTGCTGTTACATCACAGTATATTAAGAATTGCTTGCTCGCAGGCAGATTTTTCAGATGACTTGAATAGCAGAAAATCATAGGTTTTGGAGTATGATACATTATTTCAGGGTGAGTGCTAAGTTTATGGAAAGTAGGTGAGTAGGTAGAGGTTCGTTTGTATCACCTCACTTTTTTTCACGCAAATATGACAAAAATTTTGAATTCTTTTTTTCAAAGCTACGTAACCACGGCAACGGATTCATTCAATTCTCATGGATTTTATGGAAACTGCTTTTCAGTCAGTCATGAAACCGAATGTCTAATTTTGACATCCCACTGCCTATGACTACTGTGCAGAGGACACTGTATTTCCTCATCTTTTACAGGCTTAAAATGGGTTGTGATGTCATAGTAGATAACACTATTTGGTCATTTATTCTGGTTTAGAAATACAGTACAGTATGTGTCTTTAAAATACACAAAAAAGCTGACAAATCTTTCATTAATTTGGAAAGAGTAGCACAAAACCACAAGCTGTCATTGTCATTTTTCATCTTGCTTTACACAAACAAGACTGATCGTACAAACTGAAGACCTTAAGTTGTGGGGAGACTTGGTTTGTAAAATGGAATATCTGTCAAATACGAAAAACGTGATTCCCCAACTACTCTGAGACACCAAACTTAATTTTTAGGTCAATATAAAGAAACAGCAAAGTCATGGAACAATAGTCTTTTAATCAGCATTTTTTAATGAAATTGTGACTTTTACTCAGTTTGCAATAAAAATGAATGACTGACGCACCAGGGAATTTAGTTTATTGTCGTACAAGAGAATACACTGTAAGCAGCGATAAACAGTTATTGTCTTACTTGTAAAATTACAACAAATGCATTAAAGAAGTTGACATGTTAATTGTTCACAGCAATTATCAGTAAAGTAGTACATTGTGTTAAGATACCAACACTTTAATTGGTATTAGAGGGTCACATGCTGAGCATGCTTTTTTATGCTATTAAAATGACATCGCATTTCCTGCTTTAGATAAGTGTGCTCTTCAGTCTTTTTGCTATTTTTAAAAACCATTAAAGACTGTAGTGTAAACCACAAATAATTCTGATGAAACCTGCAGGTTTTGTTGGAAATTCATTAATTTTTGTCCAATTACTACTCAATTGTCATTTTCTTGGTTGTACTCAAACTACATCAGTGCCCATCTGTCAATAGCCATAGAAATGGGCAAATAACATGCTTGAGACGACATGGTACAGTATGTTTGAGATGCACCACTCAGTTGTACATAGTTCTATGTGAAATTATTTTTAAAATGAAAACGTAAAGGCTTCTCTTTAATTATAATGACTAACTCATTCACTGCCATTGATAAGGACTGACATCCAATTCCTTTAAGTAGGGAGGAAATGCTTACACTGCCGGCCAAAAGTCTTGGCACCCCTGCAATTCTGTCAGATAATGCTCGATTTCT
Organism: Corythoichthys intestinalis; assembly: GCF_030265065.1. Classification (NCBI taxonomy): domain Eukaryota; kingdom Metazoa; phylum Chordata; class Actinopteri; order Syngnathiformes; family Syngnathidae; genus Corythoichthys; species Corythoichthys intestinalis. Next base: position 28,539,210 of record NC_080402.1, read on the forward strand.
CCCAGAGAATGATTGCAATTACAAATGCTTTGGTAGTAAAATCTTCATTTATTTTGCTTGCAATGAAAAGCCACGAAAGAGAATTAAAAAAAAAAAAATTAAATCATTGTCATTTTACACAAAACTCCAAAAATAGGCGGACAAAAGTATTGGCACCCTCAGTCTAATACTTGGTAGGACAGCCTTTAGACGAAATAACTGCAAACAACCACTTCCAATATCCATCAGTTGGTTTCTTACAATGCTCTGCTGGAATTTTAGACCATTCTTCTTTGGCCAACTACTCCAGGTCTCTGAGATTTGAAGGGTGCCTTCTCCAAACTGCAATTTTCAGGTCTCTTCACAGGTGTTCTATGGGATTTAGATCTGGACTCATTGCTGGCCACTTTAGAAGTCTGCAGTGTTTTCTCTCAAACCATTTTCTAGCACTTTTTGAAGTGTGTTTTGGGTCATTGTTCTGCTGGAAGACCCATGACCTCTGAGGGAGACCCAGCTTTCTCACACTGGGCCCTACATTATGCTGCAAAATTTGTTGGTTGTCTTCAGACTTCATAATGCCATGCACACAGCCAAGCAGTCCAGTTCCAGAGGAAGCAAAGCAACCCCAAAACACCAGGGAACCTCCGCCATGTTTGACAGTGGGGACCGTGTTCTTTTTTTTGAAGGCCTTGTTTTTTCTCCTGTAAACTCTATTTTGATTCCTTCTCCCAAGAAGCTCTACTTTTGCCTCATCTGACCAGAGAACATTTTTCCAAAACGTTTTTTGGCTTTCTCTGGCAAACTCCAGCCTGACTTTTTTATGTCTCTGGGTCAGAAGTGGGGTTTTCCTGGGTATCCTACCATAGAGTCCCTTTTCATTCAGACGGCGACAGATGGTACGGGTTGACACTGTTGCACCCTCAGACTGCAGGACAGCTTGAACTTGTTTGGATGCTAGTCGAGGTTCTTTATCCACAATCCTCACAATCTTTCGTTAAAATCTCTCGTCATTTTTTCTTTTCCGTCCACATCGAATGAAAGAATATTCTTAAACGACAGACAATGAGTTGAACAGCAGACATTTTAAAGTAATATGTTACAGTTTGGTCATCATTAGTAAACTCAGTACAGTGTCTTAAGAATTGATGTTTTTACCCATGTAACTTAGCTGTTAGCTCAATGATCCCTAATAATCAAAGTGCTAATATTGGAATCAATTCCCATCAGAATCATGTTGGAAAACTGGAAATCAGAGATTTGACTTGCACATTGCACTTCACGCTGCAGTTGTAATTGGAGGCCTTTTTTTGTATTGTGATTTGAGCACAAAACTCCATTACGGCTATTTTGATTCTGGTCCCAAAACGCTTCTCAACCACTTAAGACCACCTCTCGCATTCATTTTTATGAGGGGTCAACAGGGGCATAATTCAGGATTAACCGTCACACACTTTACTGAAATGCTTTCATACACACGAGTCAGGGTTTGCCGCACCGTATAAGCAGGGAATACTCGGTGCATTGGCCCACGAAGAGGTCTTGAAGGCACCACAACACAAGTCTGTCTTCATTTTAAGAAGCCTATGCATTGTGTATACATTGCTGCAGTTTCTAAGCCAGCTTTATCTCACTTGGAATGACAATAATTAATTATGTTTAAGAACTGTATTGCTAACAAAGCCCTGATATGTTAAAAATGTTACCCTCTTAAAACAATTATCTAAATATTTTTTTTACAAAACAAAAACAAAAAAAACAATTGTTCGTAAATGTCAAAAATTCATCAAATGGTTCAATTTTGTTTCCTAAAAAACCTAGAAAAAATGGTCTTAGGTGATTATTTGTGAAAAGACCTAAACTTGCAAATCAGGAGTCTGGTTAGTCGTTATTTTTCTTTCACTTTGAGTATGTACTAAATAAAATTCAATACGTTATGAGGTGGTGAGCACACATCTCCAATACTATCAAATTGGGAAATAATTCGCAACTAATAAGGACAACAAACTTGTACTTATCAATAACTTTGTAGAAAATGCCACTGCAAGGCATTCTGAGTGACAAAGAGGATCAAAGAAGGAAGAGTGAATTCGTTTGCAACTGTATGCAAAGATGTGTTTAGTGCTGACACAATTGAATATTTCATACTTGGATGGAAAAATGTCATCTATGAACTAAAAGCCAATTGTGATAATTTTTAAAATAATGTGCTCTTTCTAATTTGGCTGCAAATCAGTTTTCTCTCAACCTGTGTGGTGAGTGATGGATTCAAATATCATTGCAAATACCAGCGTCCAAAACAATATTACAGTGCAGTGATGTGTTTTGTGCAGTGATTATTATTAAACACTAAGGGTGTAACGGTACATGTATTTGTATTGAACCGTTTCGGTATGGGGTGCTCGGTTCCAAATGGAGGTGTACCGAATGAGTTTCTGACGTAATGTAACCCTTACTTTTCGAGGCTTTGAGTCGATCGGGTTACAGTTTCTTTGTGTAGATTATATTTACTCCGTCTTCTCTACTCTAATGAGGACCAACATGGTAGGACAGTATATAACCCAGAAACGTCAACGGCGCGACAACGTGGATGCCGCAAGAACGCAGTGAAACGCTGGTGTGAAAGTCAATCAGCCAATGCACATCAGTCGCAGTGCGGCCGTGTGTTAGACGAATCCCAGAAGCGGCTCAACGCGACGTACACGAAAAAAACGGCAGAGTTTATTATTTGACACGAGACGTGGCCCTCCTGCGTCAATACTACTAGCTAGGATCGGGCAGACTGGAAGTCACTCGTGTAAAAATACGGTGCAATCGTAACCCACTTTTTGAGTCCATCAGATCTCTTGAGTGGTAGATCGGGGCACAGTTGACTTGTCTTTGTTGATTTACTGCTGTCTTCTCTGCTATAATAATAACCAACATGGCCCCGTGTTCAATACAAAACCCTCCTACCACAACAAAACAAGTTGAACTAATATTCACATAGGAACAAAAGCTATACAACATATAATATACTAATAAATGAATACTACATCACATTTGTAAAATATAAACACATAATAAAATAAATAATAGCCCATTTAAATAAAATAAATTGAAATGAGCTAAAACCCCTTTAATAAAATAATAAGAATAATACACAGATCCTGCTTACACAATTAAATTTAATTTCTGTGTGGCGCTTTAACTTGAGAAAATGCACCAATAAAGCTTTTGAAACCCCTTCATAAGAAAAAAAAAATGTTTCATTGAGGCATTTCATTTGTAAAATACATGTTAAAATCATTGTCATTGGGATTGCTTTTCTCTTTAGCACAGGACTTCTTTTTTCTTCTTTCTTTCAGAAAGAAAGCTGACCAATATGCGGGGTCAGAAAGGCAAATTGTTGTTGGATTATTATTTCTAAATACCTGCTACTTTTTGAGCAGAATTCTAGCTTTGTATAGGCTAATGTTCCTATTGTTGAAAGCATTTATATTTTGCATTTTGGTGTCTTACTGTACCAAAAAAGAACTGAACCATGACCTCAAAACCGAGGTATGTACCGAACCGTGATTTTTGTGTACCGTTACACCCCTATTAAACACAGTAATAAAATAAATAAAGGTTGTTTTTTGGAACTTGGTATTGGGGTTGGGTGGGGCAACCATTTGACTTTTCAGCTTAGGGCACCCATAGGGGTGACACGAGTGCCCCCCCCCCCCAATATACGTTTTTTTTTTTTTTTTTTAATTCATGCACTAGTGAAAGGCTTTTTTTCACACAATGTTTTTTTTTTTTTTTTAATTCACTCACAAATGAAAGCCTTTTACATACACAATTGAAACTTTTTTTTACACATAACATGCAAAGTTAAGCCTGAGATATGACTCCTCATTGAATCTCACCCTTCTGTCCCTGAAGTGTAGGCAGACGTCGTTGCAATGTATATTGCCACATTTTTTAAATCTATAAATAAATTACTGGAGAATCTGTCTAGAACAAAGAAGAATAATATAACAGATATAAGAAGGGCTGTCACAAATTTTCACAAATATCTCATCTGTCTCTTTGTCACGCCGCCTTTCATGTCTTCCCTCTGTTCAGACAACAGCGTCTTTCATGAGGATGTCTTTTCTTCAGCAGCCTCGGGCTCTTTTCCCTTTTTTTTCTCTTTATTTTTTCTCAGACAGACTAACTAAATGTTCTCCTTTAACGCCAGTCCTTCGACTTTTTTTTAAAATGTATTTTTATTTATGAATTTTCAGTGTTACATGCATAAGATGAATGACTAACAAGATGCATTCAGAAGATAACTGAATAGATAAATTAGAAGACTTTTTTTTAAAATTTATTTTGCATTTGACTTTTTTTTTTTTATTCATCAGTGATGATCATGATGGCTAAGACATATTAACTGCTCAATTAGTTCGATGTGCATTATACATGAAATGTACCACAGGGAAATTGTGATTAAATGACCGAAAAGAAAAATCAATTTACCTCATGGGATTTTTTTATTTATCTGTATTTCAATGAAACAGTGAGTGGGACATGACTAGCATTTCAATTGGTAAATTCAAATCATCTTATTTTGCTAGCACGTGATCTTGAAGATAAGGAGTTTTATTAAGAAGGTATTAAAAAATATATATATAACTAAAAAGAAAATACTAATTCAGATAAAATGAAAAAACAGTATAAATCGCAGCCCTGAGACCAATAGAAAAACATGGAGAATAACTTGAAATATCTCATATGGCAGTATGACGTTACAGCACAAATATTTAACAGCTAATAATTATAGAAGCTTGTGTTTGGAGTACACAAGCAGCAATGGTGATGTTGACTAAAGAACCACAGACAACTGCAGCAGCATAAACATAAGTAATTTTAGTCGACTTTCTAGTCATGCCAGCTCTTCACATCTCTCCTAGTGTTACCTGTAACAACATATTCGAATAAATGACCATCGTCTCAAAAATATGTCATCTGTCTGCAACCTCTCATATGCAAAAGCAGGCGAATTGGTTAATTGGATGCTGACTGAAGTTAACCTTATTTCAAAGAGGCTTTGACTTGAGGGGTTGGTCTTGACTCATCTGCTGCTAAACTATTTGCTTGCAAACTTTTGATAATAATCATGAGGATGCACAAACCAGAAACAACAACAACAACTATCGGGAATATCTGTGACACTGTAAAATGCTGGCATACAGTGGTATGAAAAAATATCTGAACCTTTTAGAATTTCTCTCATTTCTGCATAAAATCTCCATCAAATGTTATCTGATTTTTGTCAAAATCACATAGATGAAAAAACTGTCTGCTTTAACTAAAACCAAACAAACATTTATATGTTTTCATATTTTAATGAAGATAGCATGCAAACGATTACTATAAGGGGAAAAATAAGTAAGTGAACCCTCTGCGATCAAGGATTGTTGATTTGTATAAAGCTGGGAAAGGATACAAAACCATCTCTAAAACTATGGATGTTCATCAATTGACAGTCAGAGAAGTTGTCTACAAATGAAGACAAAGATGATGCCAAGAGTTCAGCGCAGAATACTCAGAGGTAAAAAAAGAACCCTAGTGTGTCTCTTAAAGACTCACAGAAATCACTGGCACAATCCAATATCTATGTGCAACCATCAACTATATGTAAAACTATGGCCAAGAATGATGTTCATGGGAGCACTCCACGGAGGAAGCCACTGCTGTCAAAAAAAAAAAAAAAAAAAAAAAAAAAAAAAACATTGTTGCCCGTTTAATGTTTGCAAAAAGGCACTTGGACACACCACAGAAGTTTTGGCAAAATATTTTGTGGACTGATGGAACCAAAGTTGAATTGTTTGGGAGTAACACACAACGTCATGTGTGGAGGAAAAATGGAACAGCTCACCAACATCAACACCTCATCCCCACCGTGAAGCATGGTGGAGGGAACATCATGATTTGGGGCTGTTTTGCTACCTCAGGACCTGGGCAACTTGCAATCAATAATGGAAGAATGAATTCAAAGGTTTATCAGAATGTTTTGCAGGAAAACCTGAGGCCGTCTGTCAGACAGTTGAAGTTAAAAAGAGGATGGATGCTACAACTAGACAAAGATCCAAAATACAGTAGAAAATCAACCTAAGAATAGTTTCAGAAGAACAAAATACATGTTCTGGAGTGGCCAAGTCAAAGTCCAGACTTGAACCCCATTGAGATGCTGTGGCATGACCTAGACAGCGATTCATGCCAGACATCCCAGGAATCTGACTGAACTACAGCAGTTTTTTTTTTTTTAGAGATGAATGGGCCAAGATTAGCCCTGATTGATGTGCCAGACTGATCTGCAGCCACAGGAAGTCTGGTTGACGTTATTGCTGCCAAATGGGGGGGGGGGGGGGGGGCACAAAATATTAAATGTGATGGTTCACTTATTTTTTCCCCATTCTGTCATTGTTTGCATACTATCCTCATTAAAATATGAAAACCTACGAATCTTTGCGTGGTTTTAGTTAAAGCAGACACTGTTTTTTCACCTGTGTGATTTTGACAAAGATCAGATCACATTTGATGGTGATTTTATGCAAAAATGTGAGAAATTCTAAAAGGTTCAGGTATTTTTTCATACCACTGTATGCCAGCATTTTACAGTGTCACGGATATTCCCGATAGTTGTTGTTGTTGTTGTTGTTTTTGGTTTGTGCATCTTCATGATTATTATCAAAAGTTTGCACGCAAATAGTTTTTCCTACTACTGTACATTAAATTATGCCAAATAAGAACTACAGTAAATAGCTCTTGGATATTAAACCTTGGGTTCGAGATCTAAAGAACTCTGTAACGCTACAATTAGAGCTCACAAAGTAGCAAAATGTGAAATCACTTCTTGGCAAGCAGGGGGCATGGTTGCTATCACGCAGTCTTATTAAAGTGCTAATTAATAGTCAATGCACATGGCACATACAAACCCCTATTATCAAGTGATTTTACTGAAAGGGTCGAAAACCAAATGGACGTACATGCATGACTATTAAGCGTGCTGGCATGCTTGGCCGCAGGGCACAAACGTCATAAAATTGCTGTCAAAGGCGCCTTTGTGTGCATGTGTGTCGTTATCATCCCCATCTTCATCATCACATTCTGCTTTTCGCCATCACTCTCGTATGTGAGTCACAGGAAAATGGACGACCTATTTTCTTACATCACTACGTAATTTATGCATCATACATAATTTCCGATTCATTTTTATTTTCAACAACAACAAAAATCCTCAACTAGTCATAGTAATAAGAAAATGAAATTTATTAACGGGTATCTGTAGCGATGCATTTCCTTGTTTCCTGCTACAGATTGATATATGCAAACTTTGTTACTCGCATGTCATTGCAGTTCAATTAAATTGATAAGGTAAATTTGTGAGTAAATTGAGACAAACATTTTCTAATGATAAAATGGTTGCCTTTACTGAGTAAAGTACAGGAAACATTTGATTGCATTAACTGCATTCAATAGTAGATTTTTTTTATATCCAATATTTATTTATTTGATCAATGCTTTATAGGCCATCATTATGTTTATACATTTTTATGGATAGATAAAATTATGAATCAATAAAATGTTAATAAAACAAAGTCAGTAAAATTGCACTCTGATTATGGTCCACATTAAGTTTTTAAGTTTACAGTCGGCACGGTGGCTGAGTGGTTAGCACGTCTGCCTCACAGTTCTGAAATCAAGGGTTCAATCCCGGGCTTTGGTCTTCCTGTGTGGAGTTTGCATGTTCTCCCCGTGGCTGCGTGGGTTTCCTCCGGGAACTCCGGTTTCCTCCCACATCCCAAAAACATGCATGGTAGGCTGATTGAACACTCTAAATTGACCGTAGGTATGAGTGTGTGCGTGAATGGTTGTACGTCTCCTTGTGCCCTGTGATTGGCTGGCAACCAGTTCAGGGTGTACCCTGCCTACTGCCCGTAGTTAGCTGGGATAGGGTCCAGCATCTCCGCGACCCTCGTGAGGAAAAGCGGCATGGAAAATGAGTGAATGAATGAATAATTTTACACTCTTTACATGAGTGCTATATAAAGAGTTAACTATTCATTATTTCCTTAGTGTTTAATGTTTACAGTTTGATAATACAATAGCTATTTGTCTGTGAAGTTCTATGGGACCATTTTGATGGTTTATAAAAAATTGTAAAAATTGTCTTGACCTGACTTGTTTTGCCTTAATTTGTGTCTTAAAATGTGAAGATAAACAGATTAATAGTCCATAATAATTAGTGGGGGCAAAACGACACATTGATCTGGATTGATTTTTCGATTGGTTAATTGCAGTGCAATCAAAATCGATCAAAATGCAAAACATCAGTCAACATCATCTTCTAGAAAATCCATTTTGTTAGTTTTCATTTCAAAGTCTGAAATGTTTCAGCATGAAAATTGTCAAAAATATCAACATTGTGTTGTATTTTTTATTACATTAGCTGAAATGTATAGAATTGTTTATATTTTATATTAAATGCATTGAAGGCGCTTGAATCGAATTGAATCATGGCAGACTATGTAGTATCGGCAAATATGGTATCATTGTCCAACGAATTGATAATATTTTATTGTCAATAAAATGTTCATTTATACCCCTACTAATGATGAAATTAGTGCTTCTTGATTTCTAAATGAAATGCAAATAATGAACGATGCATCAATTTTGACCTCATACTCTCTTACACCCCCAAACATTTCTAAATGTCCCTCTTCATCCGCTTGTTGTTCTGTTCCCGTCAGAATGAAGTTAACGGCAAATAGATGCGGGCCTTTCCAAACAATAGTCCATTCATGATGCCCTTGCAATGCAATGATGATCCCGCTCTGGCCTGCACCAGCCTCCACAGCTGCACTGGAATGTAATCCAACAAGTTCTCTGCCGCCCCCCATCCCTTCAGCAACCTCCACCCCTCTCTCCGGCTGCCTCCTCCATCGCTACCACGGCCACCGCATCACCAGTTCGAACACCATTGCAACCCAAGTCGCTCTCTTGCCCCCCCACCTCCAAAAAGGAGGCAAGAAACCAGGAGGAGGGAGCTGAAGGGGGAGAGCACAAAGAGAGAATTCATGTCGGGTCACATACACTTGCAGGAAAAAAGAGCGGCACCCATTTAGGAGTGGTGCAGCTGCACTAATTCATTGGGTGAAACTGAGAGGAGGCAAAAAAGGAGTGGCAGAGGTCAGAAAGCAGAATCATTTTTTATTCGTCTCGCTGCATCATCCATGGACACCTGCATCAGTCGCTTCCTTCATTGAGAGATGAAAAAGAAAGGAGCAAGATCTCGGGCCTGTCTGCTTCTTCCTTCTCGTGTCACCATCTCATGACCCGTTCCCAATGTGACCCTTTTTTTCCCCCAAGACTTTCCTGCCCACACATTCAGATGACATCAGGCCCTGCAGCCATACAGACACGGCAACCCCACTGTCATTTTCAACGGCCTTAAAAATCTTGAAAAACTCTCAGTCTATGCTCTTAATGAGGTGTACAGTAGTCTGGAACTTGCAGTCCAAGTATTTTAATCACATGATTTTTTTTTTTTTTTTTTTTTATTACTGATAGCCACAATTTGGAATTTCCCTTGCACAAACCGACTTCATCTGGTTCCACACAAGCCCTGAGTTTTTTTCTGATAGAATTTTAGAATCTTTCCTCTTTGACATTCCTTAAAAATCGTCAGAACTGTAACAGCATTTTTCCGCCAGGGTCTTTCACACAAGTCACTTTTTTGCAGATTTTTTTAAAGGGAGGAGGGAGCAAGTATTATTATATACAGTGGGGCAAATAAGTATTTAGTCAACCACCAATTGTGCAAGTTCTTCTACTTGAGAAGATTAGAGAGGCCTGTAATTGTCAACATGGGTAAACCTCAACCATGAGAGACAGAATGTGGAAAAAAAACCGATAATCACATAGTTTGATTTTTAAAGATTTTTTTTTTTCCAAATTAGACTGGAAAATAAGTATTTGGTCACCTACATACAAGCAAGATTTCTGGCTGTCAAAGAGGTCTAACTACTTCTAACGAGGCTCCACTCGTTACCTGTATTAATGGCACCTGTTTTAACTCATTATCGGTATAAAAGACACCTGTCCACAATCTCAGTCAGTCACACTCCAAACTCCACTATGGCCAAGACCAAAGAGCTGTCGAAGCACAAAATTGTAGACCCTGCACCAGGCTGGGAAGACTGAATCTGCAATAGGTTAAAACGTTTGGTGTAAAGAAATCAACTGTGGGAGCAATTAGAAAATAGAAGACATACAAGAACACTGATAATCTCCCTCGATCTGTGGCTCCATGCAAGATCTCACCCCGTGGCGTCAAAATGATAACAAGAACGGTGAGCAAAAATCCCAGAATCACACGGGGGGACCTAGTGAATGACCTACAGAGAGCTGGGACCACAGTAACAAAGGCTACAATCAGTAACACAATGCGCCGCCAGGGACTCAAATCCTGCACTGCCAGGCCCATCTGTAGTTCGCTGAGAGCATTTGGATGATCCAGAATAGGACTGGGAGAATGTGTTATGGTCAGATGAAACCAAAATAGAACTTTTTGGTAGAAACACAGGTTCTCGTGTTTGGAGGAGAAAGAATACTGAATTGCAGCCGAAGAACACCATACCCACTGTGAAGCATGGGGGTGGAAACATCATGCTTTGGGGCTGTTTTTCTGCAAAGGGACCAGGACGACTGATCTGTGTAAAGGAAAGAATGAATGGGGCCATGTATCGAGAGATTTTGAGTGAAAATCTCCTTCCATCGGCAAGGGCATTGAAGATGAGACTTGGCTGGGTCTTTCAGCATGACAATGATCCCAAACACACAGCCAGAGCAACAAAGGAGTGGCTTCGTATGAAGCATTTGAAGGTCCTGGAGTGGCCTAGCCAGTCTCCAGATCTCAACCCCATAGAAAATCTGTGGAAGGAGTTGAAAGTCCGTGTCACCCAACGACAGCCCCAAAACATCACTGCTCTAGAGGAGATCTGAATGGAGGAATGGGCCACTATACCAGCAACAGTGTGTGAAAAGCTTGTGAAGAGTTACAGAAAACATTTGGCCTCCGTTATTGACAACAAAGGGTACATAACAAAGTATTGAGATGAACTTTTGATATTGACCAAATACTTATTTTCCACCATGATTTGCAAATAAATTCTTTAAAAATCAAACAATGTGATTTTCTGTTTTTTTTGTTTTGTTTTTTTTTCCATGTTCTGTCTCTCATGGTTGAGGTTTACCCATGTTGACAATTACAGGCCTCTCTAATATTTTCAAGTGGGAGAACTTGCACAATTAGTGGTTGAACAAATACTTATTTGCCAAACTGTACATGTGAAAGATGGTTGCTCAAAGAATCTAAGTAAACAAATTACATTTTTTAGAACTATGAGAACGAATAAATAATGTTTCAACACAAATAAATTGCACTGCTCGCGAGCGAAGCCGTTGTGTGACAAATGTGACATCAGTCACGCCATATGCGGACAGCAAAAAAACGCTGACACACTCGAAACAGGCAAAAACGAGCTAAAACACTTTATAGTTGCTGCACCCGTGCAATCTGTCGCTGTCTTTCTACTTTGTCTGTGTGAGACTCTGGCAAAGCCTGCTTCACTTCCTGGATCCGTTAAAGCTTTTTTGTTCAATAGACGTGCATACTACAGTGGGTAGCCAATATATAACAAGTAGGTGGGACAATTTGAATTCGTCACATTTGATTGGCTGAAATAGTAGTGGCATTTAAAAATGTCTGACAACGGCTAGTTTGTCTGCTTCCTGAAAATATTGGCTTTTATTGATTTTTTTGTTGTTGTTGCTGTTGTTGTTTCTTTTCAACAAGTACAAGATTGTTTTTGCTGGGTTGCATTTGATCAGCATTTTGTCTTGTGCTTTAAGCAACATTTGCCAGCAAACTTTTCATGGACGAAACCGTATTGCTTGAGTTTACATTTTTGTGTTTGAAGGGAGCCATGGAATAAAAAGACTTGTAGTTCTTGAAAGATAAACATTATGAGTTAAAGTACCATATTGGCCCGAATATAAGACGGTGTTTTATGCATTGAAATAAGACTGAAAAGAGGGAGTCGTCTTATATTCGCGGTGTGGACGTTATACCCATTCACGACAGTAGATGGCGCCAGATATCATTGAAGCGATGTTCTGTCATGACAAATCTCAGCTACTCATAAGTTTAACTAGTTTGCATTATTTTATTGCAATGTTTTTCCTTATTCAGATTTGTTTCAATACTACAGTTACAGTTAGACTTCACTTTGATGGTTAATGCATTCATTGCAATTTTCTTGTTTTATCACAATAGATTGGTTTATTTAGATTTCAAAAACCAGAAACCATTCATTTACGAATGTGATTGCACTTTAGTATACATATTTAAATGTTCAGATAGTAAGATTTGAATTAGGCAAAATAACATGCTTTTTCTTTCAAATATATTGTTATAATCATTTGTTTCGGATGTACTGTAATTATTTTCTGTATAAAAATGAATTTGGTGTTCAAAAAGTCTTTTTTTCAAACTTGAGTCTTGAAAAAGAAGGGGGTCGTCTTATAATCAGGGCAGTTTTATATTCGGGCCAATATGGTACTTGCCGCTTTTAAACGATGTGCGCATGTGTTGGACGTCTCGCCACGTAGAAGGAATTTCAGTAACCCAGTAGTGTTCGTCTAGTGACAGTGACAAACTACGTCATCACACCGAGCGTCCATTGCGCTTATAAAACATGGCACCCTCCGTAGGCCAAAGCATGTACCAAATATGATAGATATTTAAATCAATGGCAATATTGTATGTGTTTCTAGTAATTTAGTAAAAGAAAACAATGATGGCTCATCAGAGCCTATAAGTCTTTAAGTCTGAGGTTCCCTTTAAGGGGAAAGACGATACCTTTGTCATGTCTATTCCAGTAGAGAGAATTTTCTCTAATAAACTGAAAAAAATCTAAACTAGATTGTCATTTTTGTGATGTGTAATAATGGAGGAAATGCAAATAAAGTGGCCAACTGGCATTGATGCATACCTTTTAGCCTGTACTCGAGTCTATCAATGTATGTACACTATGCGTGGGTAGGAGTGAATTAACAAAATGGCTGCGCCCATAAGCGGTGTCTTTTTTTGTGTTTGAACATTATTTTCTCTATTTTCAAAGGTCTAGGAAGTTTGAGCACAGCAGGCAAAATTGATGTCTGTAAACCTAACATTAACCTTTATTCAGATAAGTATAGCCTAAAGGACACAATAAAACTTAATAATCAAACTCTCAATCTCACTCCAAATTACAACCAAATCCATTAAATTCTTCATCTTCAGTATCACTTCTGCATAACTGTACCAACTCTAAAAGTAGAGGGCTTAGAGCACCCATCTCACGGCTGTCATTGTGGAGAAAAAAAAAGTCACACCTGAGTATGAACAGCAGGGCCTCCAAAACTGAAAACATGACATCATCCAGCCAAAAACAGTATGTGAAATCATATTGTGATTTTTTTTTTTTCTTTACTTCTGAATGTAGTTGAACTTTCCCTATGACTTCATGATGTTCTTCTTTAGACTGTAAATTAGTTTAGACTTCATCTTTTGAACCTCAGCTATTTCCAGCTTACTAGTGTACCCCATTTCATGCTTCATTTGCTCCAAGATATAACTTAACAGCTGCCAATGCCAAACAGTCAACATAATTCTTCACAATCAGTCAATCAATTCATTTATGCCAATTCCTACTTCCGAGAGTTACATGCAAACCAAACTCAGAATGCTGGAAAAAACGTATCATTTGGCAGCCTTTTGTCACCATTTGGAACAGTGTCAGCATTCTTTTCAGCACTGTGACACGAGAAGGAGGAATGCCTCTGCACTTATAATTATACACCATTTAATGCAGAATGTGACCCAGCTTGTGAATATTTGACTTCCCCTATCTATGTACATCTTGCTGACTGCTTCACCCCCTTAACTTTTTTTTTTTTTTTTTTTTTGGACCCGACCTTTTCCCTCCATCCAACGTCACACAATTCAGGAATTCCCCCTCGACTGGAGTAATGGATGTTTTAATTTATTTGTGCGCACTCTTAGCTAATTGACCTAAATGTCAGTCGTTTAACTCATGAGATGTGGATGATTTGACAACAATGACAATATCACAATACGATAATTATGCCATAGTATTCCACCTTGTTAGTAAATAACAGCATTAGAAACATTATTGGTTATTCTAGTACTATATCGATTTAACTCATTTACTACTAAACTTCATGTCACAAGACATCCCCTTCTTTCAAGTGCCGCAGAATATTGTGTTCTATGGGTACATGAACACAGAACTTAGATTCCCTTATTTCATCACTAAAATAAAAAAACAAAGTTGGTTTCTCCTGTTTTTCTGTCTTTAGTTAAGCGCTTCTCAATTATTTTCTGTTATGCCCCCCTCAGAAGGACAGTGTATACAGTATATATATATGTATATATATTTATGTATGTATATGGCGGAAAACACAGACAAGACTGGAAAAGCAGTTTCTGCTCTTGCACTCCTCTTTAAAAGAAACCGCTGTATTTTAAGCCAAAACAACTGTTGTGTTTGATCGAACAATATGTCTGTATGCTGCCATAGCAGATTCATGGCGCATTAAGCCTCTAAACTATTTGTAATCTGTCAATTTTACCTTGGAAACCCCAGTTTACAGACGTCAGCAACTGCTTTTGTTTCAACCCAGCCATAAAACGAAGGTATTGATTATTCAAAATGTCTAATTTTTAGCTTACAATCATTAATTGATGTCTAATATTTTGTTTAAAACCAAGAAATGACTTTAAAAAAAATTATTCACTCGCATATTTTAAACAAATTACGTCACAATGGAAAAAAATGGCGTCTGTAAAAAAGTCACGGATATCTACCTCATAACTATTGCTTAATTGTATTTATTTTATATATATTTTTTTGTTACTGTCACATTTTCTCCGATATGTTAGATGATAAATAATTGATCCAAACAAGGAAAAATTGAAAAAAAATAAATAAATAAACGTTTAAAAGGGTAAATATATAAAAAAGAAAATCTCGACCACTCATTGATGTCTTCGATTTCTGCATCGCGACCCTTGTTATATTACCATGTTTCACCCATAAAATCCCCCCAAAAATCCAGCTGTGGCCATTCACAGCTGTGTCTTGACACCCAGTGATACATGCTACATGGAGTTTTTGGATTGAAACAAGGTATGTACGCGATAATATCTCGTTAAAATCTTGGCGTCTTTAATTCTGCTCTTTCATGCTCTCACCTCCAGATAGGGTTTTGCTGTTTAATTTTTTTTTTAAAATGCCCTCCTGTTCAAAATTATCCTTTCCCCAGAAAACTGAGATTTTAAACTTTCCAATGATGTATCACACGTGCGTATCGGACAATTTTGAAAGTTGGCCAAATTGGGGGTCTCAGAGCGGAAGTTCAACTCACCTGAGTCTTTTCCGCCATATATATGTATATATATATTTGTCTATAAAATTATGAGAAATACACCTCAGCATAACATTGCCCTACATAAAAAAGTAATATAGATCAACTTACAATAAAGTATAACTTTATTAACATTTTTGTTTATAACAGAAAACACTTAAAGCGCATCAATTTGCCTGAATTTAAAATTTCGGTTGACTTTTTTTTTTTTTTTTTTTTTTTGTGACCACTTAATACTGAAAAATAAAATTTAATAAAATCAATAAATAAAAATAAATTCACATTGATTGGCAACAATAACTCAAGAGTACAATGTGCCAAACAATTTGACCGAAAAAACTAAAATTAATAGAACAAAAATGACAGTGAGTTTTCTATTTTGTCTGTAGGTGGTATCATTTCGTCTGCAGATGGTGTCGCCTCCTCTCCTATGGTGTGGGGTTATTTTGCACTGAGCAGCTTGGTATGCCACCTTATATGATGCTAACAGTGCTCGCTAGTTTACTGATTTAACACAAAGCGGGACCATTGTTAACAATATTCAGCACGTTTTCGCTGAAAAAAAAATCAAGTAGCTTATCAATATGATTGCAGTCTAATGTCTTTAAGTGACGTCTTTATTGATTTTGCTTCATGCTGTCCGCTGCCAACATTTTTACACACAGTAAACATATTGGTCTTTCCTCGTCTCCTACTGTATTAAAAGTGAAACCAAACGCTACATACACATCATCATATTTCCTCATCTTAGCTCTTCTTATTAGCTCCTGCTCTTTGCTGTGTGGTCTTGTTTGGTTAAAAAGTACTGCGCACTCTGAAAATGAGAGCACCACTGAAACCCACTGAGGGGATGTGGAATAACATTTTATTTTAGTCCGGCAAAAAGTATTTTTTTGGGGTGAGTTAACTATCCCTTTTGTGTCTAAAACACTAACTAAATAGTTTTTGTTTTTTTTCTCCTGAAACAGTTCATTTTCATTAGACTTTTGGGAAAAAAAAAAAAAAGTTAAGATTAGCAACATGCTGTAGTACATCACTAGCCTATGCTAAGGCAGTACATAAATCTTAATTACGGAAACTGTTTCTCTAAACACCAATGCTAGGCCATAAATATCAGCCAAACAAATCAATAATGAGACTTCTTGTACCATAGAACTTAACCGATGGAGAACGTATCTCTCTATTTTGATCTATATCGTTAGTACATTTCTTGTTTATATGAACAACAATTCTAGGGCACATATACTGTATAGACACGTTTCCAAGGTACTTCCGCTTTACTTCCTTATGTCTGCAAGCAACTTCCGTTTTAGAATTTCTCCATTCAAAACCACAGTGGAGCTGGAGTAACATTACTCATCAAAATCCCTTAAAGAAGACAATTTGTGATTACCGCATCCATCTGCCATCATCACGACAGGTTAGGACAACATGTTTCTGAAGGCAGATGTGGAACCAAGCTCGTGCCACCACAAAGTGTTTTTGTAGCCATGTTGCCGCTGGCATTATGGAAGGTACTGTATGTTCTTCCTATCCCTGCATTTTCATGTGTCCTGTGCTCATAAGCTAAAATCCTGCGCATGAAACGACTTGTTGCCTTTGATATTGTTATTACGATGATTGTAATTATGATGATCTTTAATATTATTTCCTACAACTGCTGTGTCTGCTGCTAGCCTGTTGCTAATCAGCACATGTGGATGGCACAATTATGTTAACGCTAAAGGCAAGTGTTACAAGTTTTTTGTTTGTTTACAGCTGGAAAAGGCTGTTAGGCAAGGGAAAACAACT
This sequence comes from Corythoichthys intestinalis, assembly GCF_030265065.1. Lineage (NCBI taxonomy): Eukaryota > Metazoa > Chordata > Actinopteri > Syngnathiformes > Syngnathidae > Corythoichthys > Corythoichthys intestinalis. The sequence goes on from NC_080402.1 coordinate 28,556,481, forward strand.
TGACTTGTACGTCGATGGACATATATCGAGACCACATGAGTTCTTTGATGAGGCTAAGGCTCGACTCCTGAGGGCGGCCGAGAGGCTGGGGCTGGAGGCGGTGGCTCGCCTCGCGGTGGACCGTCATAACAGAAAATAATTGAGAAGCACTGCCTTAAAGTGCCTGTGACACGAAAAAGCATGTTTATTTCATAATACACGCGGTATTTTATGCCCCTGAATGATATGGACCGCTTGGATGTGTGTGGAAGCGATTGCTATATTTATTTAGTTTTTTGAATCCCGCGCCATGAAAATGAGTGACTTCCGGCTTCGGTCTTGCATTGAGGAGGAGGGCGCTGTGACGTGTACGGTAGAAGACGTTCTCTTCACTATACAGTGTACTGTTGTGTATGAGGACGAAGGATTCAGCTGATTTTGCGGATTAATACTTTTATTTTTTGCATCACGCCAGCCAGACGGCTGCAGAAAAATCATTCTGTATGCGGGAGAGGCGTATGCGCCTTTTTGGAGTTTCAAAAGGTTCCCATTCACCGTGGATATTTACTGTGGGACCATTGGACTTACAAGGAAGTGAGTAAACATCTTGTTTTGTATTATGTCAAATACGAATACAGTGATTACAAAGTAAACACTATAAAATTCCTTTAAATAAAGGACTACTTACGTTTGATCATTGATAGGCATGTAAAAAGCTATCCTCATGCTCATTAGCAGTTAGCTGTTAGCGCGTTAGCTACACAACAACTCCAGCCACCCTCCTCCAGGGAACGAACTGTAAATTGCTCTCCGCCGGGCGGTTTGCCGATCCGCAAAGAAACTCGACAACCGGGTCGTCATGTCAAATAATCCAGGCTAGTTATGTGTGATTTTCCACTTCGAAGACTTTGAAACATCCCTCGGTTCGGGTTAGCATGTCGGCTAGCTGTCACTGCTTCTGGTCTGTTTACATTCTCCGAAGCCGGGGAAGGGAAATTACATATGTCCGATTTAGGTGTCATAAAATATAGTTCGGGAGGTGTGACAGTAAAGGTGAAGTCGACTGTTTTGACCATTATGGAGTAATTTTGCCATTTCGTCTTGAATAAATGGATTTTTATTGTTTTATATTCCATTTAGCACAAGATTGTTATTTGTCATGGCCATGCCATTTATTTAGCAATTGGGGAAAGTACTTGGGTAAAAAGAATATCCTGTAAAAATATTGAAGTAAAGAGACAGAAACAATGACATTTTGCCGCTCTCTTCGTCGCGTTTTCTTCATTGTGAATAGTTCCCCCTCGACGGGCTGACTGGTCCTTCTCAAGCCATTTATATAGCTATTGGGGAAAAATACTTGGATAAAAAGAATATCCTGTAAAAATATTGGGAGTAGAGAGACTGAAACAATGACATTTTGCAGCTCTCTTCGTCGCGTTTTCCTCGTTCTGAACAATTCCCCCTCAATGGGCTGAATAGTAAAACCGATGAGCCTAGTCTACCGCTGACGTCATCCACCTGTTGGGGACGCTAAAGCCCTATAATGGTAGGCGTGGCTAACCGGCAGCTTAAAAGACTAATTTCTCGTCATCTGCGCTTTGCTAAATTGTTGTATATAGTCGAATTGTCTCAAAATATGATTCTAATTTACATAATAATGCCATTTAAGACTTTTTTTCTGGTGTCATATGCTCTTTAAGCTCTGCTGTCTGATAACACATTCCTTGTATGCGCAACCTTCCTTAATATTTTTCTAATAATTTATTGATCTGTTTTGCACATGCACCAATCATTTTAAATAAAACAGGAAAGAGAATCGCGTTGTCCAAATGTTTTATTGCGATCAATATCTGCAATAAAAAAGAATGACATACTGTACTATTTTTGTTTATATGTGTATACCTTGTAGTGATTTGTAAGAACAAAATCCATGTCAGCCCTTCTGTATTCGGCAAATGTAATATACTTTGTCATTTCACCTCATTTTGGTCACTCAAGTGGCCGGAGTATCAATCTACAAATCACATCAACACAGGCTGACAGGTTGTTATAATTTTGTCCACGAATGATCAACGAAGTGATAAGAGCAATCATACAATTTCATCTACGTCGTGCTGAATCTAGTTTTCCAGTTCCTCTGCTTTAATTTAGCAGTTTTAACTTTGTCAACACACTGCTTACTTCAACTGTAATTCATGTTGTCTTTTCTAAACCGGACGTTTGGAGCAGACATTGTCCAAGATGGCGCCGCCCACGTTTCTTTCAGGAAACTTGTCTATAAGCCAATCAAATGAATCTCACGCCACGTGATGATGTTTTATTACCCAGCTCACTCTACATAACCTCATGTACATTGGACAGTTTTCTGAAAACATTGGGTTACATGGAGCAAGCTACTCGCTTATTCCCACCCGTACACAGTACGTTGTTAAATGATAACAGAGGAATTTCAATTAGGTTCTCATCTCATGCCCACCTCGCTACAAAATGTGTTTAAATCAATTCAAAGACATGCTTTGATGTTCAGTCAGAATGAACATTTTTTATTATTGTTCTCTGTATGTCTCATAGTGTTGCTTAATAATGATAAGGCAAACCCATCATATTTAGTGCATGTGGCATAGCAGCTAATCACTATGACCGTCTATCAAAAGTGCACTTTTATAGCTTTTTGTGAGCAACATTTTAAATTGATGAACTATTGGCATTGAGAATATATTTTTAACACTTTGACCAAATCTTTTCGAATGATTTGTTGTGCACCTGAAGAGTGACCTTTTCACCTCCCGACAGATCATGAGACCTTGTCATCCCATCCTCTACTCCTTCCCAGGAAGGGCTATGTCTCAGGCTCTTGTGACACAGTGGTGTGTGTGCGTGGATATGGAGAGGCCCATTAAGCAGTCACATGGCAGGTTAGCACAGGCACTGATTCACCATGTGAGCTTTATTTTCCTTTTTTGCTTACAGCCACCGACACCAGCAACCCGAGGGGACAAACAGGCTCACGCACGAAATGTCACAAAATGCATGTGCCTCTTGAAATAAATGAATAAATAAAAAATAAATACGATCATGTTCACTTATATTGTAATTTTGGACAAGTAGATTCTCTTATACTGTACATATTTACAGAAACTTTGTTTTGTTACACTAACTTTAGCAAAGTGAAGTCACAAGGTGTACCATTGGGTCACGTTTAGTTGAGTTTAATTGGTTTGGTAAATTTGTCATGTTATGCTACCTTGTGTGACAACCAGGTTGAGGTAAGTTAACTTGAAAAGTTCTAAGTTTAACTGAGTTTAATAAGATAAGGTGAATTACTATTTGTCACGCAATGTTTTATGTGCAGTTCGGTTTGGTTGCTGATTTGATGCGATTTATGTCACATTCAATGGCCATAGATGACAACAGACGTCCAGTCTGTTTTGACTTGAATGGTTGACAGCAAATGATCACTCCCAGATTTAGATGAATAAAACGTTTTTAATTACTTTTTTTTTTTTTTTTTTGTGCTGCTGCTTTAAACGTGTTGAATTACATTTTGTTTAATAGACCTCATTACGTTACATGTTGTTACATTTCATTTGGTTCAATATAATTCATCCAAAAAGTGTTACATTATTCGATGTTACATGACTTTCAGTTTGGATCAATTGGGTGGAGGAACCATATTAAATATATCACAAACTGTTTTACTATACATTTTCATATTACTTTTGTTAATTTTTTTATTTGGTTTAATTAAGTTGCTTTATTTAAATGCATTGACTATTCAGTTTAATTATCTTTCGATGGATTAAGATTTTGTTATACATAACACTATGTCACTCTGTATTTTAGTTAATTCTAATGTCTTAAATTGTTTGATTAAGTGTTACTTTATGGTGCATGAGGGTGTATATACGTTTTAATAATCAAGACTACTAAATTTTGGCAGAATGTTTTGATTTTTTTTTTTTTTTTTACATTCTTTTACGTTTCTTTACATTAGTTTTAGATTAGTCTAGAAGTTGAATTTTAATTTATCCATACGATATTCTATGTCTTGTATATTCAGCAACGACAAAAAAGAATCTATAATTATACTCCCTCGACAAAAAAAAATACATGTACTTACAGTAAATGATCGTATTTTACTTGAAAGTCACAGCCGTAAAGAGGGTATTATTAAAAATCAGAACTCCGATTAAAATAATCTATAGCTAATCTATATCTGAAGGGCAGTGGTGTGTTTTCCAAGTAAATCTATGGATGAATGAAGGCCTGTGTTGCAGCTTGAGCATGAGAAAAACCTGCAGGCAAGGAAAAACAAACCACAAAACATTTTATCATCGTCATCTTCCGTGCATATCAATTTGCCTTTTTTTTTTTTTTTTAAATGCTGCTGTGCCGTCAATCGATTTCCATTAAAACGAACTCGAATGCCTCAGGCCAATTCAGATAACGTCAATGCCTACGTTAAGAAGAATGTCTGAGTTCAGCCACAAATGTTATTTGTTGTTGTTTTGTTTTCGGCGATTGATGTGTTCAAGTACCGTAATACACGCATAATTTTAAAATGACAAATTGCTACAAATAAGTGGTAATTTAACATTTTTAAAGCGAATGATGGATTTCTTTTACATCGAGATTTTTTCCCAATGCGTTTTAACGTTTTTGGTGAATGTAAAGTTTACCTATTTTTAAACGTTGATTTCAGCCTATTTGTAACATTTTAAAACACGAATTTTAATTAGTTTTGTCAAAATAGCTTTTGTAAGATGCACTTTTTTTGTAAAAACTGTAACCACATTTCACTAAATTCATGGCGTTTATCCTAATCATTCTTTAACTTATCTATGAATAATAAATTAATTTACTTAAGCTTATTATTATAAACGAGCAGGCAGAAGCATCATGACATCTTTCAAAATACCCCCTTAAAAAAAAATCACATTTAAAAATTTGCCACAGAACACGAACTAAAACGAATTGCTCTCAAATAAATGACTTCCACTCGGTGACGAGTGTAATTACAGTGCGCGCGGACCCCCAGCTCACTCCCTGGGGGTCGTGCACTTCCAAGTGCATTAAGTCAACTTCTCTGCGCAAAACCGCAGCTTCCTCCCTTGTGCACTGCGCCAACCTAAACAGCTTACACTTTGAACCCATACGTACACAGACAGACACACACACAATAACAAAAATAATGATGATACAAACTCACTTCCAGGCCTGATCCGATGAGTTGATCAGTGGGGTGCAGCCTTTTGGTACCCCACCCCACCCCCTCTTTTTTTCCTCCCTCACCTCCACCATCAAGCACCTTCACCCCATTCTGATCATCATAAATCCAAAAACGTGCAACCAAAAAGTGTCGCATTGGAGAGAGCTGGCAGAAGCATCCATTCTGCTGAGGAGGATTTTCTCAGTGTGCGCGACCAGTGTCAATGCTCGGACATTAGGAGAGAAACGACGCACACATCGCTCTCTGTTATCATTTTTTCCCTCCTTTCCTCTCTTCATTGCAGCACAAAACTGCTTTTTGTTCCCCATTTTTTCATTTACGAGGGTTAATGGATAGAGGCTTGGGCGTTTGATCACATGGCTACAATTCACCTGAGATGCAGACAAAGAGAGCAAAGAGACGAGCGAGAGCCACGAGAGACACAAGCGTCATTGTTGCCATCCCGGGTAACGTTTGTGTGTGTGTGTACGTGCACGTGTGCGTGTGTGTCCTTCCCGGAGCAGGAGATGCTTATCTGTTAAAATCGCGGCCTTCCAGCGTGCAATTCCTCCACATCACGCAAAAGCGAGACGCACCGCATCAGTCTCGCTCTGCGTGCAGGAAGAGGAACGCTTGCATTAAATCCCAACGAAAGAGAGGGGGAAAAAATCCCCCAGTTGACAAATATATCAATGTGGGCCTGTTCTTTCTTTTCAATGCTGGCTTCTTAACAGCGACTGTCCGTTTAAACAAGCAAGTCTGTTTTAGTATGAATAACTGAGTGAATGGTTTGAGTTTTACAGCACTTTGACCTGCAAATTAATCCAATATAGGGGAAATTGAGGTGGAAGTATATCTTTATAATACATGTGTATATTGTTTAATATGTTACCGTTATGCATTTGTTTAAAAAACATTTCATCATTTGCACAGTGATTTTATCATCATTCCTGTTTGGAATGCTTGAAGTTAGCCCCTTAAAATTAGGACAAACATTCTGGGACATTATTTCGTTACGCATAAATTTGGTTATGTTGCTGATGTTGCATTAATACGTGGACTTTCGATATGTCGACTGAAGTCATGTTCATCAATACAACAACTTGGTGCTTATATGTTCAATTGCTCCTGGTTCCATGTTTTGACATTGTCATTAATGATATATATAAGAATAATAATAATCATAAAACACATTTCAGTTCTAAGCATTAATAATGGGGTTTTAAAGCGATTTCCCTACTTGCGCATACCAAAGTACTACCTTAATTTTCAGTCCAATAACCAATCCATGACCCCATTTATGTCCATCTCGAATTACCTTTGAAGGAACCTGTAATCACAAGCAATTATGGATTAGGAATAAAGCACTTTAACGCAACTATAATCAAAGTTTATAGATGTACGTATACAAAATGTTGCGTATTTTCGCAATTTTATTGCAACATGGTTTGCGATACCTCAATAAGGGCACTTCACATATATCTAGCTCCTTTTTCATCATTTACACCAAAATATTTTAATCCCCAAATCTGTAACTCGACATTTCCTGTATGACACCCAATCAAATCGGTGAACACGGCCTGTAGTGTGTTTAGCGCCCCAAGATGTAATAAGTCAGTAGATGATTGTTTATTTGTTTGATGTAGCATGTCAACACTCGCAACAAAGCTGGCCTTCTCCGTCCACTAAATAGTCTTACTGTGGACTCGTTTAAAGCGGCTCGCATGTCACATCTCACCTCTTCTCCGTTGGAAATGTTGTAGCGACGTACGTGCGGGCCCGGAGTTAACGCCATCCGTCCGTCGTCCAATCGGCGACGAGCTCGGTGAAGCGGGAGCCAATGGAAGCGCCGAGTTGCCCAGGAATGGGCGGGGCTGAGTGCGTGTGCTGGAATGCTGCCTCTCTGGGAATGTTTTCCACTTTCAATCTCCCCCCTTTTTTTTCTCCCACTCTCCGTCCTTCTCACAAGGCGCTCTTTAAGGTCCGGTGTCGCCACACAGAGCAGCCATTCATCGGCTTCACGGCCAGCCACACACACTCCAATGTTGAACCACCGCGCGTCTCTATTGGTAAGTTATGTAATTTTTTTTTTTTTAATATTATGAAAAAAAAAAACAATTAAAATCGATAAAATATGCGTAGATGGATTATATTTCTTTTAATTGCAATTTGTTCGCGATTTCATGAAATCGTGATTTTCTGTCTAATTAGTTAAGAGGTATGATTTTGCCAACATTACTAACGATGAAAAAATATGATATGTTAATTAAAAATTTGATCATCCTCGTATGTTTTTCCGCAGGAGTAGCGGATTTCGCTGCGTAAAAAGAAAACAAAAGGATCTGGACATTTCATCACTATGGCCTCGTATTAAAGAGTCCACACTAACTGGGACCATCGCAAATTCCACAGTCCATTAAAACTATTTTACAGCATTAAAAAGTAGCTGATAAACGAATTAAGCGTTTAAAAAATGTCCGGAGAGGAGCACAGCATGTCCGAAGCGGAGCTGAGCCCCGGAGGTTCGGACGACGCTCGCTCGCTTTCGCCCGGCCACGCCGGAGTGCCACCCGGGCACGACTCACCTCTGACCGGGCCTCCGCCTCAGCTGACTTCGCTGTGCGTGGCGGACGGCTCCGGGGATGACAGGTCGACGGTTAAATCGGAAGATGACGACGATCGTTTCCCCATCGGCATACGGGAAGCGGTGAGCCAGGTCCTGGACGGCTACGACTGGACCCTCGTGCCCATGCCGGTGCGCGTGAACAACGGAAACAAAGCCAAGCCTCACGTCAAGCGGCCCATGAACGCCTTCATGGTGTGGGCTCAAGCGGCCCGGAGGAAGCTGGCCGACCAGTACCCCCACCTTCACAACGCCGAGCTCAGCAAGACCCTGGGCAAACTGTGGAGGTTTGTATGAAAAAGAACACTGCCGTCAAACATCTAGATTCATTCCTTTCATAATTTGTACCACAAGAATTAAAAGTCGCCCACATTCGTGGACGCGAAAAAAGGCAAACAGAAACTAAGCATGTTGTTTGTCGGAGCGTGTTTAATTTGTGCGTCAAACCACGAAAAGTCATTTGAGAAACCATTTACGCACGGCGCCGACGCGCGCTATTTGCGCATATTTTAACTTCCACATTAACTGAGGAGAGTAAAATCCGCTCCTTGTTCTCCTCCCTGCAGGCTGCTCAACGAGAGCGACAAGAGGCCATTCATCGAGGAAGCGGAGAGGCTGAGGAAACAGCACAAGAAGGACTACCCAGAGTACAAGTACCAGCCTCGGAGACGCAAGAACGGCAAACTCACGCCCGCTAATGAGTCGGACAGCCCGGGCGAGGGCGAGGCCAGCCACTCCCAGTCGCACTACAAGAGCCTACATCTGGAGCACAATGGCGGAGCGGGGTCACCCCTGGGCGACCTGCACCACCACCACCATCACCACCATCACCACCACCCTGCGAGTAGGTGTAACTACATCCAAGTACTATAATATTCATGTTAAAAAAAAAAAAAAAGGTCCTGCTATAGGAAAGGCAACCACATTCATATATCTCATAGGGTGCCACTGACGACTATAGACGTCCAACCCATTTGAAGTGGGAGAGCATGGCAGCAAATGATCACTGCTAGTTCTCCCAGTCTAAATGGTTTGGACATCTATCACTGTCAGTGGTAACCAATGAGATTTAATTCATTCACTGCCAGCTGTTTTCAGAGCCAAACCATGACTATCAGAAATTTTAAAAGTTTTGCCAATTTTCAAGTCACCCAAAATATTCAGTTCAATGGATGTACACTTTACCAATCTACCAAACAAAAGAATATAGACTCATCTTTCAACAGGCCAAAAATTCAATTCAACATTGTACCATTCGTTAGTAATCAGAAATTTTATCAAGTTAAGTACTTACGAAAAGAGTACTCACAAACTGGACTGATGTCTTATACTATTGATGACTTCCTAACACAACACAAAACAAAACTAAAAAAATAAACCATTTAATCAACTTATTTCTAAAAAAAAAAATATTTACGAACAATTTTGAAAATGTATGTAAAAAAAAAAAATGACAGGCAATTACTGTTAGAGAGTGACGATATAAAATGGCAGATACCAATGCCATGTACTTGTTTCCAAGATTCAAATTCATAGTTGAAAAATCCAACTGACAAACATACTTGTCTATAGCAGTGAATGAGTATTTTATTTGGCCAACAATTATTTATTTCGTCAGTCTTTTCAACTTTCTATCCCAACAACACTAAGTGACTAGCGGGACAATGAATTATTCGGTTAGATGGCAGAAGGTACATGATTAGTACTAGTGAAGGAGTATTGTTTCACTTGTCAATATGTCACAGACATATACAGTTGTGGTCAGAAGTTTACATACACTTGTGAAGAACATAATGTCATGGCTCTCTTGAGTTTCCTGTTATTTCTACAACTCTGATTTTTCTCCGATAGAGTGATTGGAACAGATACTTCTATGTCACAAAAAACATTCATGAAGTTTGGTTCTTTTATGACTATATTATGGGTTAACAGAAAAAGTGATCAAATCTGCTGGGTCAAAAATATACATACATGGATCTGAAAAAGCGAATCATTGACTTGAACAAGTCAGGAAAGTCACTTGGAGCCATTTCAAAGCAGCTGCAGGTCCCAAGAGCAACAGTGTAAACAATTATTTATAAGTATAAAGTGCATGGCACTGTTATGTCACTGCCACGATCAGGGAGAAAATGCAAGCTATCACCTGCTGCTGAGAGAAAATTGGTCAGGAGGGTGAAGATTCAACCGAGAATCACCAAAAAGCAGATCTGCCAAGAATTAGAAACTGCTGGAACACAGGTGTCAGTGTCCACAGTCAAGCGTGTTTTGCATCTCCATGGACTGAGAGGCTGCCGTGCAAGAAGGAAGCCCTTGCTCCAAAGGCTCGACTGAAGTTTGCTGCTGATCACATGGACAAAGATAAGACCTTCTGGAGGAAAGTTCTGTGGTCAGACGAAACAAAAATCGAGCTGTTTGGCCACAATGCCCAGCAATATGTTTGGAGGAGAAAAGGTGAGGCCTTTAACACCAAGTACACCATGCCTACCGTCAAGCACGGTGGTGGTAGTATTATGCTGTGGGGCTGTTTTGCTGCCAGTGGAGCTGGTGCTTTACAGAGAGTAAATGGGATAATGAAGAAGGAGGATTACCTTCAAATTCTTCAAGATAGCCTAACGTCATCAGCCTGAAGATTGGGTCTTGGGCGCAGTTGGGTGTTCCAACAGGACAATGACCCAAAACACACATCAAAAGTGGTAATGGAATGGCTAAATCAGGCTAGAATTAAGGTTTTTGAATGGCCTCCCCAAAGTCCTGACTTAAACCCCATTGAGAACTTGTGGACAATGCTGAAGAAACAAGTCCATGTCAGAAAGCCATCAAATTTAACTGAACTGCACCAATTCTGTCAAGAGGAGTGGTCAAAGATTCAACCAGAAGCTTGCCAGAAGCTTGTGGATGGCTACCAAAAGTGCTCAATTGAAGTGAAAATGGCCAAGGGACATGTTACCAAATATTAGCGCTGCTGTATGTATATTTTTGACCCAGCAGATTTGATCACTTTTTTCTGTTCACCCATAATAAAGTCATAAAAGAACCAAACTTCATGAATGTTTTTTGTGACAAAGAAGTATCTGTTCAAATCACTCTATCAGAGAAAAATCAGAGTTGTAGAAATAACTGGAAACTCAAGAGAGCCATGACATTATGTTCTTCACAAGTGTATGTAAACTTTTGACCACAACTGTAGTTACCCTATTTTGGAGTAATAGTTTTGGGTTTAATTAAGTATATGGGTTAATTTTATGTGACACTAGTTGAAAAGCGCAAAGTACGGGTGGGAGAAAACATCAATATAGTTGTTTATTATCGAGTTTGAGTTTATAATTTGAGTATTACGTAATGTCAACATGTATAGGCTAGAGTGTTTCTCAAGAATTAGAGGTGTTATTCCTACATATGAAGAGAACCTATAATTTAATAACAACTCAATTAAAATATAATATAAAAAATCCATTTAAAATTTTTGAAAATGAACAAGTCAAATTAAAAATGTATTTTTTTAAATGTAGCCAATGTAACATGCAGTTTGAAATTTTAATTAAGTGATGCTTTCTCATACCACTAGAGGGAGGCCATGTACTACCAGCAGTACTTGTACTGCACTCGGAGAATCACTGTATTTATGGGATTTTAATCATTTAATGATAACTAACTAATGATGTTCAAGCAAAGTACTAAGCAAGCATATATTTCTCTTTCAGGTCAGGGTCACAGCCCCCCAACTCCACCGACAACCCCAAAGACAGAGCTCCAGTCAGGCAAACTGTCAGACAGCAAGCGGGAGGGTGCAGCGGGAGGGGCTGGAGGATCAGGGGGCTCAAGGGGATCCCTCGGTGTAGGGGGTGAGGGGACCTCCGGTGGTCCTTCTTCGTCCGGTTCCAAGCCCCACATCGATTTCGGCACAATGGACATCGGCGAGATAAGCAGTGAGGTCATGTCCAACATTGAGCCTTTCGACGTCAACGAGTTTGACCAGTACTTGCCCCCTAACGGCCACCCCCAAGGTGCAGCCGGAGCCCCCGCTGCGGGGACCTCTGCCTCGTCCTATGCCTACGCCCTGGCTGCGGCCAGTGGTCACTCGGCCTGGCTCTCCAAGCAACAGCAGCAGCCTCAGGGCTCGCCCACGTCCTCCGACCACTCCAAGGCTCAGATCAAAAGCGAGTCCGGAAGCCACTACGCCGAAGCTTCGTCGTCGCCTTCTTCGGGTGCGCATGTCACCTACACCCCACTTAGCCTCCCTCACTACGGCTCTGCTTTCCCTTCGCTGGCCTCCAGAGCTCAGTTTGAATATGGAGACCACCAGGCCCCTGGGGCGTACTACACCCACTCCAGTCAAGCTCCCGGGCTGTACTCAGCCTTCTCCTACATGGGCCCTACACAGAGGCCTCTGTACACCACCATAGGCGACCCCGCCAGTGTGGCCCCCTCCCACAGTCCCACACACTGGGAGCAGCCTGTTTACACCACACTCACAAGACCCTGAGGGGGGAGTCCAGGAATATATGGGAAGCGTGTGAGAGCATCAGTGTGCATGCGTTTGCTAATGAGAGTTTGTGTGACATGTGCATGTGTTTCAGTATGTCTATGCCATATGGAAGAAATGTTAGAGGTTTTTACTTTTTTTAGATCATGAAATGCATCAAAGGGGGGCAGTTATTCATTGAGAGTCTGCAGCCAATCATAACGATACATTTAAAACAATGTGTGCCATCAGAAATGTGTGGGAGAAGATGTACAGCAGTTGGAGAGGAGCCAATAGATTGTTTTATATACGACAAATGATAACCCAGGAAAGGTTCACAGACTGAAAAAAAATCCCATCTATTAACCAAACTAAAGGAGACTCTTGTTTTTTGGATTTGTTTGTTACTTTATGAGTAGTATCCTTTATATTGAAATACTAGAATAACTTTATTGTGACTGACATGATATAATACACTTACACAGCTTCACCACTGCTTCTGCAGCATGTTCCCTTCAAATTTGGCACTCAATTAAGGGTTTTCTTTTTTTTTTGGGTAACGGCAACCTTTCTTGTATCAGTCTGTGTTTTTCAGTGTTTCTACTCTTGACTCCGTGTTTGATCTGAAGCATTTATGGGAACAATAGGAAAAAGAGAGGGAAAGAGCTCTTAGAAGATATTTCACATTTTTGCTCCATCTTTGATATTTACCTCAACTCTCAAAGTCATTTTGTGCCAATAGCAGAGAACACTTTTCACGCCTGCTCGGTTTGAGAAAACATGAAACTGTCACTTTTCCTTCTTGCTTTCTTTGTAACAAATTGCTGATTCACAACTGATTGCTAACATGTTGTAATGAGCTAGTACAAAGTTCCAATCCCTTGAGATAATTGCCCAGCTTTGGGTGCTGCTTAAGGATTACTTGGAATCACGTGTTCAATTGTTCTGCATGTTTTTCTATACAGCGGCCCAAACAGGCATACATACATCCTCTCCGGCAATGTGAATAATAGTCATTACACGGGCTTTATTACAGTATATGTGATGCATACTTTCCTATTTTATACTGACCCCCTTACCATGCAGTTTTGTTTTTTTTTTTTGCTAGAAGTATCCCGCGCCTTATGCTTCCTCCATTTTTTTGTATCATTCTGAATAGTTTTGTAAAGTGTTTGCCAAGTATTTTGCTTCCTTACAAGAAAAAGCAATGTTGAAATATTATTGTTGTCATCTATTAAATCAATTTATTTATAAAATAAATTTCACTCGTAAGATTTGTTTCTTCAGTCAGTATATGCAACGAAAAATCCACATTAATGTTATTCTATGCAGCAAGCACATTAGGATCCAACACTTAGCAAGTGAAGGCAGAGAAAAGTAAATTGAAAACACGCTGCTGACGTGTGAACTGCAGCAATAACACAATCAGCGCCCCAGCAGGCTAAGCTGTTTAATATGTTTGTATGCACAGTAGGCTAAAATGGACTACTAATTCCTAGCATTTAATCGGCTGGGGAAGGCGTTTTACTGCAAAAAACAAAGAGAGCTATTGAGCGAGGGAGAGGGATAGAAAGTAAGAGAAGGGGAGGGTGTTAAGAGCCAGAGAGCAGGCCAATTTCAATCTTTCAGTAATGGACTTCCTCGCACGCCGCTTTCTCTTCTCCACCTGAATAAATGCATGTGTCACCAAATCAACTTCAGGACAACTTTAATGGAGGGCTTCACAACATCCCTGTGCCTTTGATGTGCAAAGCCTTTTTGAACCAGTGATACCACAGAACATTCAGTAGTGTTTATGTTCATTAGAATACAGTGTATCACAAAAGTGAATACACCCCTCACATTTCTGCAGATATTTAAATATACAGTGCCTTGCAAAAGTATTCGGCCCCCTTGCACCTTGCAACCTTTCGCCACATTTCAGGCTTCAAACATAAAGATATAAAATTTTAATTTTTTGTCAAGAATCAACAACAAGTGGGACACAATCGTGAAGTGGAACAAAATTTATTGGATAATTTAAACTTTTTTAACAAATAAAAAACTGAAAAGTGGGGCGTGCAATATTATTCGGCCCCCTTGCGTTAATACTTTGTAGCGCCACCTTTTGCTCCAATTACAGCTGCAAGTCGCTTGGGGTATGTTTCTATCAGTTTTGCACATCGAGAGACTGACATTCTTGCCCATTCTTCCTTGCAAAACAGCTCGAGCTCAGTGAGGTTGGATGGAGAGTGTTTGTGAACAGCAGTCTTCAGCTCTTTCCACAGATTCTCGATTGGATTCTGGTCTGGACTTTGACTTGGCCATTCTAACACCTGGATACGTTTATTTTTTAACCATTCCATTGTAGATTTGGCTTTATGTTTTGGATCATTGTCCTGTTGGAAGATAAATCTCCATCCCAGTCTCAGGTCTTGTGCAGATACCAACAGGTTTTCTTCCAGAATGTTCCTGTATTTGGATGTATACATCTTCCCGTCAATTTTAACCATCTTCCCTGTCCCTGCTGAAGAAAAGCAGGCCCAAACCATGATGCTGCCACCACCATGTTTGACAGTGGGGATGGTGTGTTCAGGGTGATGAGCTGTGTTGCTTTTACGCCAAACATATCGTTTTGCATTGTGGCCAAAAAGTTCAATTTTGGTTTCATCTGACCAGAGCACCTTCTTCTACATGTTTGGTGTGTCTCCCAGGTGGCTTGTGGCAAACTTTAAACAAGACTTTTTATGGATATCTTTGAGAAATGGCTTTCTTCTTGCCACTCTTCCATAAAAGCCAGATTTGTGCAGTGTACGACTGATTGTTGTCCTATGGACAGACTCTCCCACCTCAGCTGTAGATCTCTGCAGTTCATCCAGAGTGATCATGGGCCTCTTGGCTGCATCTCTGATCAGTTTTCTCCTTGTTTGAGAAGAAAGTTTGGAAGGACGGCCGGGTCTTGGTAGATTTGCAGTGGTCTGATGCTCCTTCCATTTCAATATGATGGCTTGCACAGTGCTCCTTGAGATGTTTAAAGCTTGGGAAATCTTTTTGTATCCAAATCCGGCTTTAAACTTCTCCACAACAGTATCTCGGACCTGCCTGGTGTGTTCCTTGGTTTTCATAATGCTCTCTGCACTTTAAACAGAACCCTGAGACTATCACAGAGCAGGTGCATTTATACGGAGACTTGATTACACACAGGTGGATTCTATTTATCATCATCGGTCATTTAGGACAACATTGGATCATTCAGAGATCCTCACTGAACTTCTGGAGTGAGTTTGCTGCACTGAAAGTAAAGGGGCCGAATAATATTGCACACCCCACTTTTCAGTTTTATATTTGTTAAAAAAGTTTAAATTATCCAATAAATGTTGTTCCACTTCACAATTGTGTCCCACTTGTTGTTGATTCTTGACAAAAAATTAAATTTCATATCTTTATGTTTCGAGCCTGAAATGTGGCGAAAGGTTGCAAGATTCAAGGGGGCCGAATACTTTTGCAAGGCACTGTATCTTGTCATGGGACAACACTGACAAAATGACATTTTGACAGAATGAAAAGAAGTCTGTGTGCAGCTTATATAGTAGAGTTAATTTATTTTCACCTCAAAATAACTCAAAATATAGCCATTAATATCTAAACCCCTGGCAACAAAAGTGAGCACACCCCTCAAAAACTACGTACATCCCTAAATATCCAAATTGAGTACTGCTTGTCATTTTCCCTCCAAAATGTCATGTGACTCGTTACAGGAGCCCTGTAAGCATTGCTGCAGAGATTGAAGAGGTGGGGGGTCAGCCTGTTAGTGCTCAGACCATACGCCGCACTCTACATCAAATTGGTGTGCATGGCTGTCACCCCAGGTGGAAGCCTCTTCTGAAGACGGTACACAAGAAAGCCCACAAACAGTTTGCTGAAGACATGTCAACAAAGCACATGGATTACTGGAACCATGTCCTATGGTCTGATGAGACGGGCGGGCTTGCTTGTGTACCATCTTCAGAAGAGGCTCCCACCTGGGGTGACAGCCATGCACACCAAGTTGATGTAGAGTGCGGCGTATGGTCCGAGCACTAACAGGCTGACCCCCCACCTCTTCAATCTCTGCAGCAATGCTGACAGCACTCCTGTAATGAGTCACATGACATTTCAGAGGGAAAATGACAAGCAGTACTCAATTTGGACATTTAGGGATGTACGTAGTTTCTAAGGGGTGTGCTCACTTTTGTTGCCAGGGGTTTAGATATTAACGGCTATATTTTCAGTTATTTTGAAGGGAAAATAAATTAACTATTATATAAGATGCACACAGATTACTTTTCATTGTGCCAAAGTGTAATTTTGTGTTGTCCTATGAAAAGGTATACTTAAATATCTGCAGAAATGCGAGGGGTGTACTCACTTTTGTGATACACTGTACATAAAATCCATCCATCCATTTTCTATACCGCGCCTGACGAATGACAACTGTTCACCTGATTTGCTAGATAATCACAGAAAAGAAACAGAACTGTTCATGACAACATTCACTGAGTGCAAATGGGACCAACACTATCTTCATGGGAGTCAAAAGAGTGAGCTACGGGTGTGATTTTTTAATTCATGGTCAGTAGTCAGCACACCTGACTGCCACAGTGACAGCAATGTGACAGTGATGGTTCTGTTCCTGCAAGATGGAGTAAAACTCTAACACCTCCAAGCTCCGAGTTTGGAGGTGTTAGAGCTTTAAACCTTTAAAGTGAAGTTTGGAGCTTTAAAGCTCCAAGAGAATGGACGCCGTGTGATCAACTCAATTTTGAGTGGGCATCTCAAAGTCGAGAACTTAGCCACCAAGAATTCTTCCTTTGGGACTACCTGAAGGGCCGAGTGTATGCGGGGAGACCCCCAACCATTAGTGAGCTGAAGGAAGACATCAGGGAAGACCAATTCCTCGGTCTGTTTGGAAGGTCTTTTACAACTTTGTAAAGCTCCTCCACCGAGCCGAAGAGTGGTCATCTTGAGCACATGCTCAAGATTCTAGAATAGAGAGGCCACTGACTATCAGTTTTTAATATGAAGATCTAAAAAAATTAACGAGTTATAGCTGCAGTCTCTTTTTATTCAGACAAAAAAAGCAAGAAGTGATGCTGATTATCCCACCACCCCCCTCCCCCGTTTAGCCTGTTTTGCTCATTTATTGTTACCTATTTAATATTTTTATGTCAACTGTGTGTCTGGAAAGTCCTTCGGGATCATGTGGTGATTTGGATCTATATAAATAAACTTGACGATAAAAGTTTTTATTGCTTTACTCAGTAAACAAGTTTTGTTAAATGGAATCCAAAACATGACCTGAATCAGAATAGAATTCCACTCCAGGCCATGGAGTGGCAGTATAAAATACTTTTGCTGCTTTTTGTGACGTCATTGCAAGGCGCGAATTCCCTGCTTCAAACTCAAAGTCACACTAGCGCAAATAGTAAATATAATTACACGCAAAGCTACCATCAAATATTTAAGTTTGAAAGGTGCCCTTTCAGGTAAGATGTCATAAACCTTGGTGGTATTAGTTAAGCATGTTGTCGTGTTATACCGGCTTGAACCACAGTTGAAATGCAGAATGACGGGCTTTATTTGCTAACAACATTAGCCGTCGTTAATAACATAACCAACCTGTTTATGACACTTTGTAGAACTACTTACCGGAATATGTTTTTCTCAAACGTCTTCGTGTGCAGCGACAATGGATACCAGCGCTTTCGACGCCGATAACTCTGTTAGTTGCCGACTGTCCTCCGTCATCCCTGATATCTGCAAGACTGAAGACTGCTGCCTGGGCATCGACGAGGCAGGCAGGGGACCGGTGCTTGGTATGATGGATGTCTTAAATCCTAGTTTATAGGGCAAGGGAGTATTTGTTTGGTAATATAAAACCAAACAAACAAAAACATAACCCCATAAAGAATTGGCGTCCGCATACGTGGACGGTAATGCAATTACAGCTTTAAAATGTGTTACTTTGAGATATCTGGGTTAAAAAAATAAAATAAATAAATAAAATTCAATTGAGCAGGATTTTTTTTTTCAAAACATATGAGCAAATTGGAACAAAGGTATAATGTTCACTTAAAATAAATACAAAATTAACAAAATATTCCAAATAAAATCAAATAAATGCAGTTGTTTAGGTGAGCCTAAACCCACAGCCACAGCTCCACATTATTACATCACAACAAAAATAATTATTTTCCATTAAACATATATGTATGACTCGTATCATTTTGACATTACTGTATACACACACACTGTTTCTCAACAAAGACAGTTGTCAGAGAGAAAAAAAAAAATGTTTTAACACCGCTAGACACACTATACACACTGGAGTTAACTCTCGTAGCTCCTGGGAAACATTCTTGACAGTGTTTACTAGTGATGGGACAAAATGGGCCGAGGTTCCGAAGCTTGTGTCGAGAAATGGGAGGGGCCTTTCCGCGAGGCGCGCGTCATTTCGGCAAAACCCGGAAGTGGTGATGTGGGAAGCCTCGCCGGCCGGCTGATTCCCATGAACACATCGTAAGTGATCCGACGTTTGGTGCGCATTGCAAACACAGTATAGACTAGACTACGGTATAAATTGGTTGCAAAATGCAATGGCGATCGCCTGTTATCTCACATTTTGAGGATTTTCGGCTCCTGTACTTGTTGTTACACTTGTGCCGTGCGCAACAGTGCAACCAGTCCAATCTTTTTTCGAGCCTTGTCCTTTGCTTGTGATGGAACCTGCATGAAAAAAGCGATCCTCCCCTGTATGGGAACATTTTGATTTGATTGCTTTCAATAAGGTAAGGGAGAAAAACTACATTAATGTAAATGTGACATTGCAGCTTTTCGCCTGTTCTTGTGTCTAACTTTTGTTATTACACAGGTGAAGTGTCTGTTGTGTGCAAGGGAACTTGTATACAACAATAACACCTCGTCTATGTTGAGGCATTATAGAGCCTTTCATGAGAGCAAGTAGAGCCATGAAACTGGGCCAAGCTTAGGTAAGCAAAATTACACAGATACATAAACAATTTTAAGATACGCTTTAAATACTGCATTACTAACATAACCTTCATTGATTTCTGATTGCAAGAGAGCAAAGATGTAGATGAAGCCTTGGTCAACATGGTCATTGAGGACTGTCAGCCCTTCACTATTGTGGAGGACAAGGGGTTCAGAAAGTTTGTTACAGCTTTGAACCCTATCTATGTTCTTCCCACAAGGAAGGTATGTATGTGAACACATGAAGTATTTCTTCTCATTTCCCCATAGTGGCAATTCCAATAGTTTTATATTGTTCCCTTTTAGGCTTTGAAAGCTATGGTGGACGACAGGTATAAGCTGGCCAAAGAAAACGCCAAAGAAATGGTGTCAAAGGCTTTTGCAGTTAGCCTTACAGCAGATATGTGGACATCCATGAACACAGACTCATATCTAGCTGTGACCTGCCATTTTATTGATGGACAAACATCATTGCACAGTATTGTTTTGGGGGTAGAACATTTCCCCGAGACACATACTGCTGAAAATCTTGCTCGAGCAAAAACTGTACTCATGTCTGACTGGAGCATCACTGACAAAGTTACCTGCCTTGTAACCGATGGTGCAGCAAATATGGGTGCCTGTGTGAGGAAGCTGCATATGCGACACACAGTTTGTGTGGCGCACACTTTGAATCTCCTCATAAAAAAGGCCCTTGCCCAAAACTCTGTGCTGAGTGAAATTAGGGAGAAGTCCCGACAAACAGTAGGCTACTTCAAGAGCAGCAGTACTGCAAAGGTGAGTTTCATTTATATCTTCTAAATTCAATGTAGTTGAAAGTTGCTGCTCCAGTGACACTTGAATTTGTCACTTTACTGCAGGAGCGGCTGAAACAGGTGCAAGAGCAAATGGGCCAGCCAGCACTAAAGCTAATACAAGAAGTTGAGACGAGATGGAACAGCACCTTTTTAATGCTTCAACGAATTTATGACCTGAGGGAACCAGTTGGAGCAGCGTTGGCAGGCCTGCGCACAGATATGACTTCAATTTCCTCACAAGAGTACTCAATTGTTGCCGAAAGTCTGAAGGTACTCGCCCCTTTTAATGATGCCACAGTAGAGCTGATCAAAGGTCATTCCACTTTTAGCAATGTTACACTATGCATTGGAACAGCAGCAACTGGGACCTCTTCAAACTCCAGATACAACAGCAATGGCTGAAAATCTGACAAGACCGTTAAGAGAGAAGCTCAACACATTTCAATCTATGAGCATCATGTCACTCACAACACTACTTGATCCACGATTTAAAAAGATAGTTTTTTTTTTCAGCCCCAACAAAGCATCTGATGCAGAAAAAAGACTCGCCGCAGAATGTGATGCTGTCATGAGAAAATACAACTCAACCTCCACTTCTTCACATGCGCACACATCAGAAGCAGCTCAGCCGGTGTGCCAAGGTAATAGTACACATTACTTGTGTTGCTGTACAACTTGTATGTCACTGACAGCCTGTTGTCTATCAAAGGGAGCAAACTGTGGCAACGCTTGGATGAGACAGTTCAGAGGACCAGGGCCCCAAACACCCTAGATGATGCAACCCTGGAGGTCCAAAAGTACCTATCTGAACCAAATATCAACAGAATGAACAATCCATTAGTGTACTGGGAGGCATAAAAGAATACCGACCCAAATTTATATAAACTATAAACATTTCTCTGCACCCCAGCTTCATCTGTGCCTTGTAAAAGAATATTTTCTAAAGCTGGTGACATATTGTCCAAAAAAAGAAACCGTTTAAAACCAGCCACTGTGGAAAAGCTATTATTTCTAAATAAAAATGAATACAAAATTATCCTTAGCACTTGTTGTATTATGTTCACATACTAAATTACTAACACAAGCACATTCATATCTTTGTCTTAAGAAAATAGCCATTGAATTCTTAACAATGTTGACCTCTTTGGCTTCTAGACCACTTGCTGGCGCCATAGAGTAAATGAAACACCATGAAGCTTTGCTACATGTGCAAACCAATTGGCTGCAAAGCTTCATTGCTTCATGAGGCTTCATTTGGCCATCACTAGTGTTTACTAACCTTTTGTATAAATGCGAAATCATATTGGAGGTAATGCCTCCTCGGCAGCCACCCTCCGCAAACATGTTTTACAAGTCTGTTGGCCCTCCTCCTCTAAGTCGCGGCCGTCTGTAACTTTTCTGTAGCTGAATAATCCCATACCAGCGATTTCGTTTTCTTCAATTGGGGAAAAAGTTCAGGAGTTTCACCTCCACCCGCATCGTGTAGTACAGCTGACTCACTGACACTGAGCAACAACCGGTGAGGGATGGTTGAGCCTTACAACTGCAAGCGAGGGATTTCTCCATACATTTTTGGAACATAAAAAATAGCTATACCGTGGGGACGGTATGATGGAAATTTTCTGCGGTTTTGAAACCTTGACGTTTTCTTACCACAGTATACAGTACCTTGAATATTAGGGATTTACCGAAAGCAAAATTCTTTGCTGCAGACGAAAACCGAATATTGGGAACACTTGGCCGGAAACCGGAAAGGACGAATAATACACATGTATACAATTATTTTTTTATTGCATCTTAAAAAAAACAAAACATTATTTCCCGATTAATGCCATATGCCTTTTTTATTTTATTTAATTTTTTAACGATCAGGCGGAAATAAAATATGGTCCGTTCTTACAAGTACACAAACATATTCCAAAACGTTCTACGACCCCTGAGGCGCATCATTGTATCACACTGAATAAACAGTTGAGTCATTGCATCTATTTTTATTTTTTCAGGTCCAATGGTTTATGGAATATGCTTCTGTCCTATTTCAAAAAAGGATGATCTTAAGACCTTGAAAGTTGCAGGTAATTATCTCTATTACTGTCTTTCTCAAGTACAGGAGAGAGTATGTACTTATTTACTAGCACCAATTTACCTAAAAGGTTATTTCAAGCTACTTTACATATGAAGCAGGCCCTACCATGAAAATGTGAACATTATTCCTACATTCAAAATGTATTTGTGTAAGGTCTAGAGGCTTGGAAATTGTTGACTGTAGTAAGTGACCTTGTTTTACTCTTGTGTGCTCAAGTCATAAGAAAAATATATGCTTACAATATGGCACCAATGCACTGCCTTTCCTCTGTTGTCAAGTTGAGTGTTACATTGGTTTAATATTAGAACTGAGTAAGCTTGTACTTAAGCCAAGTTAAATAATTGCTCAAACATCGCCTGTCCAGCCATTAAAAAAAATCTATGGTTTGATGGTTTTACCCTAGAGCAGATCATATGTATTTTTAGTTTTAATGTGAATACATTCCCCCCGCATTACAGAACAAATTGTGTTTGATCTTATACACTAGTCCACTGTACTAACTCAGCGACCAAGGCACTTATACTCCATGTTTGAATATATTCCTCTCTAGATTCCAAAACTCTGTCAGAGACAGAAAGGGAGAATTTATTCCAAAAACTGGACGATTCCAAAGGTTTTGTGGGATGGGCTCTGCGTATTCTCTCTCCTAACACTATCTCCACCAGTATGTTACAGAGGTATTGTTGCCAAATGTAGTATGTTTACTTGTTATGGGAACATCCATGCTACAACAGTTTGTCTGCTTTTTCAGGACAAAATGCAACCTTAACACCCTGTCACATGACACAGCCATTGGTTTAGTTCAGTTTGCGTTGGACAGTGGCGTACAGGTCAAAGAGGTATTTCATTTCACAGTGGTTAACTGCACTTTAACCCTATATAAGTTTCTAAATGTTACTCGAAACATGACATGTATCATTTATCATTTTATACAGTGCCCTCCATAATAATTGGCACCCCTGGTTAAGATGTGTTTTTTAGCTTTTAATATTTTTTTTTATATTCAAATAATATGGGACCTTAATGGAAAAAAAAGAGAAAAATCCAGCCTTCAATACAAGTGCATTTATTCAGTGGGGAAAAAATCCCACATAAAGAAATAATTATTTGACATCAAATAATGTGTGTCACAATTATTGGCACCCCTGGTGTTAATACTTTGTACAACCCCCTTTTGCCAACAAAACAAGGTCTGGGGACTGAGATGGCCATGGGAGGAGCTTGATTTTGTGTCTGATTAACCATTTCTGTGTAGATTTGGCCATATGTTTAGGGTCATTGTCTTGCTGAAAGACCCAGTGATGACCCATCTTCAGCTTTTGGGCAGAGGGCAAAAGATTTTGATTTAAAATGTCCTGGTATTTCAAAGCATTCATGATGCCATGCACCCTGACAAGGTTCCCAGGGCCTTTGGAAGCGAAACAGCCTCACAGCATCACTGACCCACCCCCATACTTCACAGTGGGTATGAGGTGCTGTCTACACGCCAACAAGCTGTTTGGGAGGCATGCACGGAGAAAACCTTGCCTCACTCACAATCATAAACGCAAACTTTTGGAGTTCGCCAAGCAGTATTGGGGCTTCAACTGCGACTGTGTGCTTTGGTCAGATGAGACGAAGATTGAGTTTTTTTGGCAACAAACACTCTAAGTGGGTCTGGCGTGCCACAAAAGATGCGCATGCTGAAAAGCACCTCATACCCACTGTGAAGTATGGGGGTGGGTCAGTGATGCTGTGGGGCTGTTTCGCTTCCAAAGGCCCTGGGAACCTTGTTAGGGTGCATGGCATCATGAATGCTTTGAAATACCAGGACATTTTAAATCAAAATCTGTTGCCCTCTGCCCCAAAGCTGAAGATGGGTCGTCACTGGGTCTTTCAGCAAGACAATGACCCTAAACATATGGCCAAATCTACACAGAAATGGTTCACCAGACACAAAATCAAGCTCTTCCCATGGTCATCTCAGTCCCCAGACCTTGTTTGGTTGGCAAAAGGGGGTTGTACTAAGTATTAACACCAGGGGTGCTAATAATTGTGACACACATTATTTGATGTCAAATAATCATTTCTTTATGTGGGATTTTTTCCCCACTGAATAAATGCACTTGTATTGAAGGTGGGATTTTTCTCTTTTTTTTTCCCATTAAGGTCCCATATTATTTGAATTAAAAAAAATATTAGAAGCTAAAAAAAAACATCTTAACCAGGGGTGCCAAAAATTATGGAGGGCACTGTAAATATAACAGTTTTATCCCAGTCGGTGCCAAAATATTATTTTGTTGCTTTAGCTATTGCTCTCCTTCTTTGTAGGTGTTTGTAGACACAGTTGGGCCTGCCGAAAAGTATGAGGAGAAGCTCTCCAAGCTTTTCCCAGGCATTGATATCACAGTGAGGCCAAAAGCCGACTCCCTTTTCCCCATTGTCAGTGCAGCCAGTATCTGTGCGAAGGTCAGTCCTCCTAGGCAGCAGTACATTGTAACACCATGTTATTTTAGTCTTGTTTGACACCAGGTCCCCATTGCTTGTTTGATCACACTCCATTCTGTCGACATTCTGGGGAAAAAATATTTAAATCATTCTATAATGACTAAATAGAATTAATGTTAAAAAACCTTATAGAAATTTATATATTTATAGAAATACAAAAAAATATTTCATTTTCCGATTGCGACCTAAAGCTTAATGCAAGTATACATTGGAATACGCCATTGAAGCGCTAACAAAAAAACTAACGTCAATTCGCCTTTTTTTAACTCTCGAATAAATGTGAAACACAAACACCGCCGCATTTCTTGTCATGAACAATATAACAATCCTTAGGAATATGCTCTTTGTGCAAGGCCAAAAGCAATAACCGCCAACTGCAGAAAAATATATAAAAGTAAAAAACAGAGACGTCTTCCACTAATGTAATAATGCTGGCGCCTTTCTGCGAACTGTTGTCTCTCAGTGGCCAAGGTGCGCATGTATTTAAGGTTGTTGTTTTTCTTAAGCAATTTCCTCAACACTGCATTTACAACCCCTAGCAAAAAGTATGGAATCACCAGTCTCGGACGAGCACTCATTCAGACATTTTATCATGTAGAACAAACTCAGATAAAAATCTTGAAAAAAATAATGAATTAGTTAAAAAAAAAAAACACTAAAATAAAGGTAAAAAAACATTGTGGTGGTTAGTAAATGTTAACTTGTAGAGCAAGTGCAGGGAAAATATATATGGAATCACTCCATTCTGAGGAAAAAATATGGAATCATGAGAAACAAACAAAGAAATAACAATCAAAGCATTTCTAGTATTTAGTAGCACCACCCTCAGTCTAGAGGCATGAACTTGATTAGCATTCTTCATCAATTTGGTGCCAACTCTCTTTGATTGCAGTTGCCAGATCATTCTTGCAGGTCGGAGCCTTGATGTGGACCATTTTTTTCAATTTCCACCACAGGTTATCAATAGGGTTGAGTTCTGGGCTATTTGCAGGCCATGAAATTGACTGGATGAGTCTTTCTCCATTATAGCAGTTTAGCTCTGTGGCATGATGCATTGTCATCTTGGAAAATGACATATTTTCAATTGAAGGGTTAAGAATGCTGTCTAAAATTTCAATGTAAACTTGTGCATTTATTGAAAATTTAACCACAGCCATCTCCCCAGTGCTTTTGCCTGACATGCAGCTCCATATCATCAACGACTGAGAGAATTTTGATGTCTTCTTCAGGCAGTAATCATTGTACAGGGTGACCCAAAAAAATGTTTACACTGCCATAATACAACTTAAATGCCATGTTTATTCAGCTTAGAATTAGAATTTAATCACAAATTATACATTATTGTAAAGAACATGTACAGTACACTCTATTTTTCAATGTGTCCTCCCTTAAGTGTCACAACAGCCTCCAGGCGCCTGCGGAACGCTTGACAGGTCTTCTTTATGTAGGATGCTGTCATCTTTTCCCAAGATCTAACAATGGACCTCTCCAAGGCTGCCACAGAAGTTTGTGGCTTCTTACAGGCACTGTCCTCCACAGTTGCCCATATGCTATAATCCAGGGGATTGAGATCTGGACTCTGGGGTGGCCACATATCACCTCGTCAATCAACTTTTTGGTCCGCACTGATCGGCACTCCCAGACCCAGGTTTTCGTGAGGCTGTTCCAGTATCTTTCAGCTTCTTTTTAACTTTGTAGACTGCACATCCGGATATTCTCAGATTTGCTGCAATCTCAGTAGGTGTCAGACCGGCACGCAGCAATTCAGGTACAGCTAAAGTTTTCTTCATTTTCAGCAGAAGCACAGGAATTGTAGAGATGAGAGATTACCAGCTGCATTGAGTGACCTTAATGAATCACTTAAGCATGACAACCTATTTAGATATGTTTCAATGGCTGTTAAACAAGCAGTCAACTGAGTGTAAACTTTTTGTGGGTCACCCTGTAAATCTCACTGGAACAGCACCAAACAAAAGTTCCAGCATCATCACCTTGTCCAATGCAGACTCTTGACTCTTGACAATGCAGATTCTTGACTTTTGCGTTAAAAGAAATGATAATGTTACAGTAAATAAAATTCACCAGAGTGTCTTTATTATCTCTGAATGGGCTGAAAAATTCCTGAGAAGAATCAAGATGAAATGATGAGAAAAAAAATGTGATACTTTTTTTGGGGTCAGATCGTCCAGCCATAGTTATAGATATTATTGTCTTGTCTAAATTTCTTCATCAGGTGGCTAGAGATCATGTTGTGAAAAACTGGAACTTTGCTGAGGACCTAGGAGATGTGGATACTGAATACGGTTCCGGATACCCGAATGGTAAAGAATGGCACCTCTGATGTTTTATGTTATTGTACTGCTGAAGGTTTTTTTTTTTTTTTTTTTTTTTTTGCAAAACATTGTTGTACTCATAGATCCAAAGACCAAAGCATGGCTCCTGAAGTACTTGGACCCAGTGTTTGGCTACCCTCAGTTTGTGCGCTTTAGCTGGAGCACGGCCCAAACTTTAATTGACAGCAAGGCTGTGACTGTCCACTGGTAAGTGTTCTAAAAATTGTCTGATTCAAGTAGGCATACACTTTTTTTCATAATTTCAAATAGTTCCCATGTGTCTTAATAACATGTCTACTAAAGGTGCACTGATCATTTAGTCAATTGATCAGGGCCGATTTTATATATTTTGATTGATCACAAAAAATATAACTTTTCCGTCGATCATATCTTGAGTCAGTTAGCTACCTTAGCCCGCTAGCATTTCGGCGCTGACATTTGTGAACATTATTATGAGCTTAATGTATAAGTACGCTTGTTGAGTATTTTCATACTTTCCGACTCCAACATAATATTTCTGATTATTACACCTGCTGCTTGTTGTCAAATTAATATGCGAAGGAGTGGAATTCGTATTGATGTTCTACAGTATATCAGGGTTCACTAAATCCGGACCTCGGTGCCACTTTTCCTGTTGTGTTTTCCATGTCTCCCTTCTCCAACACACCTGAATCAAAATAATCAGGATCATTATCAGGCTTCTGGAGAGGTTGCTGATGACATAATCATTTGATTCAGGTGTGTTAGGGGAGAGACACGTGGAAAACACGGCAGGAAAAGTGGCACCGAGGTCCGGATTTAGTGAACCATGTTCTATATCGACACGATGTAGCAATTGTTTAGTGTAGGGATGTCACGATCACATTTTTGCACCTTAATTGG
This sequence comes from Corythoichthys intestinalis, assembly GCF_030265065.1. Taxonomy (NCBI): domain Eukaryota; kingdom Metazoa; phylum Chordata; class Actinopteri; order Syngnathiformes; family Syngnathidae; genus Corythoichthys; species Corythoichthys intestinalis. The sequence goes on from NC_080402.1 coordinate 28,584,347, forward strand.
GGTCACCTAATTTTCCCGACTTTATACCGGGAAGAAAAATTGTTAAAAAAGAAAGAAAGAAAAAGTTCCAAACATGTCAATGTCCTACAGAGCTGCCTTCATAATTTGAAATATTTTTAAACAACAGTAGTGTAGAAAAATGCGCGTCTTTATGAAATGCTTCATTGAGTGAGTCGACTCAAATCCACTCATGCTGCTGAGAACAGCCTCTCACCTACACAAGGAGTTGCCACAGCACACTTATGCAAGTTTAATGATGATTGACACGTGTGCATTTGATCATAGAGCTTCCAAGCTTCTCTGGCAAGATCAAATCTACAAATTTGTCAATCATCGTTAACTTTAACAAACAAACTGGACATTTTGGCTGCACTGCTTAGCAGGAGGGAGGATGAGAGGCTGTGGCGCTGTATGAGCATGAAGAAGAAAAACATACATATGGCGGAAAACACTCGGGTGACTTGAAGTTCCGCTCTGAGACCCCCAATTTGGCCAAATTTCAAAATTGTGCGATATGCATTGGAAAGCTTAGAATCTCAATTTTCTGGGGGAACAAAAATTTTGAACAGGAGGGCATTTTTAAAAGAAACATTTTTTTGAAACAGAGAAACCCTATCTGGAGGTGAGAGCACGCGAGAGCAGAATTAAAGACACCATGACTTTAACAAGATATTATCGGGCACTTACCTTGTTTCGATCCAAAAACTCCATGTAGTATGTACAGTGGGGAGAACAAGTATTTGATACATCAAATACTTGTTCTCCCCACTGTATCACTGACTGTCAAGACCCAGCTGTGAATGGCCACAGCTGGATTTTTGGGGGGATTTTATGGGTGAAACATGGTAATATAACAAGGGTTGCCATGCAGAAAAACGCAGGCATTAAGGAGTGGTCGAGATGTTCTTTTTCATATATTTACCCTTTTACACTTTTTTTTTTTTTTCAATTTTTTTCATTTTTTTCTTTGTTTGGATCCATTATTTATCATCTAACATATCACAGAAAATGCAACAGTAACACAAAAAATACAATTAAAAGGTAGGTATCCGTGACTTTTTTACAGACACCATTTTTTTCATTGTGGCGTAATTTGTTTAAAAGTTTAAAATATGCGAGTGAATAATTTTTTAAAGTCTTTTTTTTTTTTTTTTTTTTAAACGAAATATTAGACATCAATGAATTATTCCAAGCTAAAACTGAGACATTTTGTACAATATATATAATTAATTACTTTTGTTTTATGGCAGGGTTGAAACAAAAGCGGTTACGCGACATCTGTAAACGGGGGTTTCCAGGGTAAAACGGAGAATTTAAAAATAGTTTGGGTGCTTAATGCGCCATGAATCTGCTATGGCAGCATAGACATATTGTTCTATCAAACACAACAGTTGTTTTGGCTTAAAATACAGCAGCTCCTTTTAAAGAGGAGTGCAAGTGCAGAAACTGCTTTTTCAGTCTTGTCTGTGTTTTCCGCCATATATATATATTAGTGCTGTCAAACGATTAAAAAATTTAATCTAGTTAATCATATGTCAATTGTGTGATTAATCATGATTAATCACATTTCCCTCAGGATGAATAAAGTTGCTCTTCAGGAAAAAAAATCTAGGAAAATAATATAATTGATTTAAAATTTGTTTTAAGATGAAATGTATGATGTGTGAATGAATTAATAATTGACCAAATAGAGTTTTAAAATTTTATTTAACAACTCAGCTCATATAAAATAAAAAATAAAATAAATTGTCTGTATTATACAGCAAAGAGTTTTAACAGATTAAAGTGCCTCAGACTAACAATGTGGCTCAAGTGCCGTTTGGCATATTACCCAAAATTGACTCCCAATTTAAAAAGCAGACAAGCACAATACAGTAACAATAGCTAGTATTTCAAAAAATATGTAAACAACTTGTCTGTTAAATTCAACATTTGAAAACAAATAAATGCAGCACTTGCAGTTTTACACTATATGGCCTGAAAGCTGTGTGAGATTAAAAAAAAAAAAAAAAAATTCACACACTTAACTGAAAAACATTACACTAAACCAGTGGTCTCAAACCGGTCCTCAAAGGGCCGCAGGGGGTACTGGATTTCATTCCAACCAAACGAGACAAATACCTTTTCACCAATCTGGTTTCTTACAAGTGTAATCAGTTGATTGCAATCAGGTGCTGCTTATGTTAGTAGAAACCTCATTGGTTGAACTGTTTGTGCTGGATCTGTTGGAACAAAAACCAGGACCCACTGCGGCCCTTTGTGGAGTCGGTTTGAGACCGCTGCACTAAACTGTGTGTAAAGGTGTTTAGAAACACTGCTTAAGTTAGCCATACTCTTATTTTTATTTTTTTTTAACCAACTTCTCAGGCAAACTAGCTTGTTGACATTTTCAGACAACAGAGCAGATCTTTTCTTTTGAACAATGTACCCTGTCAAAGAATATAGTCTCGCGCAAGGAGGCAGGTGTGACCAGATACTTTTTTTGCAAGGTGGGCCAGCTTACTGTGGGCACTATTGTGCGCAGACCACCACTGTAGTGGACATGAGTCCATGCTGGCACTGCCTTGTACCTGTCTAGTGGTTTGTCATTGGTTGTTGTTGTTTGTTGTCATTGGATTTTCAAGGCCCTCGTCTTCGACTATGTTAATGGGTCTACACTCTACAGTCTCTGGCTACCCATGTAGCGATAGCAGTAGTCAACCTACTTGGTTTCTTTTTGTTGGCAAGTCCGAGTCCGCACTCTGCCAGAGAAGCTTGATGACTGCGGCTTGTTCCTGCAGTGTTAGCGTCATTGCTAACACTAGCGAAGATGTGCCTTGCCCGAAGGTGGTACTTTAGGCTGGTTGAGCTTCGATCGAAGGACAGTTCATCACAGCAGTATGTGCACACAACTTTGGTTTTATCCAGGTTTCCATTAGGCAGCTTTTTAAAACGGAATTTGGTCATCATCCTCACTCATTGAGGCTGGCTGCATTATGTCCTGCATTGCCGCGCGGAGAATGTAAACATCAGCGTGTGGGACTACGGGAGGCAGTTGTGGCCAAACTTAGTGTGAGCGGTAAATTGCGTTATTTTTTTTTTTAAATCGTTAATATTTCCAGATTAATCATGGTCGTTAACGCATTATTGTTGACAGGCCTAATACATATATATATATATATATAAATTTTTTTTTTTTTTTTTTTAAATTAAAACCCGATCCTTTTCACCTGATTTGAATCCTCTGAAAAATTTCCAATCACGTGATCGGATTGGGACATCCCTAGTTTTGCGAACCGATTACTCTGACTTAAGTGAGTGAATTCATTCAGATAATACCTGTTTAGGAAGGTGTACGTTGGGTTTACATTCAAACTTTTCCAGCATTAAGATTCGAAAAAAGACTTAATAGACCTCAATAGTTCTCTTCTCCAGAAAATGAGTTCGTCAATTTCCTCAAACCTCATGATTTTCCTTTGTTAAACAAATGCCCAGCCCTCCCAGTTCAAATATATTGCACGACTTTCATTGTCAATGGCAGCCAATGAGTTAAAAAGTCAGTTGAATGTGTCCAGACAGTCTTTACATTCGGAGACGTAAAGCATATGATTTATTGACCTGAAAAAGACAATTTACTGTGTCCTTCCCCTTGGTGTTAAACAGTAGTCCATAAAATGAGCAGGAATATGTACTGTGTAGCCAAAGTAAATTTAAATACAAAAACTTGCTGGGTGTTCCCATGCCAATAAAGGAAAGCAAAAATCCTTTATAAATTAGCTTTGGTTTGCATTGAAACAAGTATATACGCCTAATGTGTGAAAACCGCAGTAGCTTTGATTTCTGGCGTACAATTGATACACAAAACATATGACCTGAGGAGACGAGTGCTTATCACAGTGTGAAAAATCCCACTATATTTGTTCAATGTGTCCTCAGGGATGATGACGAGGAAGACGGTGAGAAGGCGGCGCAGCGGCTTGCCAACAGGTCCATGCTGTCCTATTTCAGTGCGCCAGGTGGCGTCAATAAACAAACCCAGAAACACCGCTTCTTCTCAGAGCGGAAGTTGAAGAGTATTGACACTCTATGAGGACTGGCTGTGAGTTGTTTCTACACACATAAGCAGCAGTGAAAGGACGCCGTTGTTGGAAAGTCTTTATTTGTTCAATTTATACCTGTTTTACTTATAGAATGTATTTTATAAAATATATCAAGGGCTGTTGTTTGAACATGAGTGGGAGAAAAGGATGAGTCAGGTTTTCAAAAGGTATTTTAATCCTGATTGTGCTCTCTAGTCGAAGTATGAAGAACCACATTTGTTTTGCTAAAAACCTAGTTTCACATGGCTGAAATTCACATTAGTGCACCAATTAAAAGACATGAAAAATCCCTGAAATCCCTTATGTTGCATGGTATGGTGTGGTATGAAAATAGGTTGCCAAGACATACAATAAAATTACATGGTCGTGCACAATAAGAGTTCATTGTCGGATACATTGCTTCAGTTAGGGCCTAAACTGACCCAGCAAATAGGAAGCAGGTTCATAATTTAAGGAAATATAGATAAGCATTTATAGCCAGCTTCCGGCCTTTATGTGTTACACACATCACATTATTATATTTACAAGTGAACATTAGGCAAATTTTAAAGATGAGTCATGAAGACATACGGTTCACTTCTTTGCTAGGTGTAAAGGCCTTGCGCTAGTCTTGAGATGGATGCCAAAATTTGCAGAAATCCCATGCAGTTGCTCTTCTGAAGTGACATCTGCTCTCATGTCCACAGTAGCCAAAGGTAGACACCATATGTATGATCATAACGCATCAAATCACAAACTTTACAAGTCACTGTCCACCTGCAGCCCACGGTCAGTTTTCTTTGGCCTTGTGCCTAGACTCCTGGATCTTTTTCCCACAGTTCATAGCCAGAGTGGACACTGCAAAGGAGGAAAGGATGATAATGGAGCTCCCCACAAAATGAGACGAAGCACCTCTGGTGGTCGCTCTCAAGGCTTTCTTGGAGAATGATTCCCGGTCGAAGGCTGCAGTGGCGGTCTGGGAAGAGGCTTCCATGGCTGGGTCAACTTCACAAGCTTGTGTTAGACACCTGGTGCGAGGCAGGAGGACAACGCCTTGCTGGCTTTAATGTGTTGAGTCCTGTCTGATTCATCTCCTGATCCCTTCCTGTACGTCCTTTTATAACCTTCTGTCCCACACATCTCAACCCTCTTAAGAGGGCAGTTCTTCTCCTGCGTCAATGGGATTAAAAATAGTTAGCATGCCCATTGAGGACTAAGGGGGCGATCTATTTCAGCTCAAGACTGTCTGCCCTAATGCCATTAGATCAGCCTATCAATGTCCAACCCCGTAGCTAGTGGAGATGTCATAACCAGTATGTTCAGCCAATGGGAGGCCAGATATCAATCACAAGGACAGGGTATTTATCAGTTTATGTTCATTGAGCAGATACACATTTTTACAGTGAGCAAAATATGTTGCTTCCCATTTGTTTCATACAAAATTTTGCAAGAATTTTCTAAATCAGAAATATTGGAAATGGAACAAATTGTTTTGATGCTTATTTGGCGTGGTGCCGAATGTGCAGTTGGAAGACTTATTATATTATGGCCTGCCCTTGACAACAATGGATGCCCAATTGATTTTAATTGGACTCGCTGCGCATGCTCATGTTTCACTACCATTGTGTTCGCTGTCAGACCTCCTAGTAAAAATGGATTGGACGTCTAGAGCTGTCAGTTACGGCCAATGAGTGAACACTATTGGACTGAGACGTGTATAGTGTTTTCTTACAGTAAAATAAGTAAAATTTGTTGTTCATGTTCTTCATTTAACACTCACTCTGGCTTTCTTTGAAAATCAAAGTCCTCTCACATAAAGACAGCAGTTCCAAGTTTTTAGCATTTTTAGAGGTGTATTATTTTTTTGTTTGAACTCAAAATTGTACTATTTTGTATGTTTATATATGATGATTTACCAAAGCATACGCAATGCTCTTTTTTGAAGCAAATCTAGCATCTTTCACCCTTTATAGAACAAGTGACTATTTTTAATTATTAGAGGAAAAACACAAAACTAACCTTAAAAATACCTGGTGTGCACTTATGTGGTCACGTAGGCCACAATATTAACATTTGGTGTACAAGTGTGGCCTACATGACTCAAAATGTGATATCCACATATATGGAAGTCAGGTTATACAGAAATCATATATAAATATTATTCAGTATTTTCAATAACATCAAAATGGATAAAAACAATACACTCTGCTTATTGCCTCCATTTGCGCTCTTTTTCTTTTTTTGATAGTATTTAGCTAGTATTTAACTTACCATTGACAACAGTAGACGCCATTTAATTAAACTGAGAAGATATGCTGTGAATTCTCATCTTTCAATGCAATTGGCTGCCAGAATTTCTCAGTCAAAATGACAAGCGCCGTCCATGGCAGCCTAAAATGAGTGTCTTATTAGGGGTTAAAAACAATCATATATTCAAACAAGGGAGAGCAACAAAATTCAAGGATCACAAGAGGTGAAGTTAGCAGGGTAGAAATGCAAGCTGGCATCTTGTTTGTGTTGGCATTGGTCAGCATTAGGGAATGATTCACTTTGGATTGTTTGTAAACTTGTAATGTTTGTCCATCCTAGAGAAGAAAAAACACAAGGCTCACTAAAATAACAAATGATACCAGAATTTGCCAAAATTAATACAAACAAGCCTCAAGTTTTCTTTGAGACTAGCTAAGATTTGAACAGTTGTGAGTCACCAGCTGTACATATAGACACAAAAATAAAATACGCAGAGAAGAAAAGTTTAAACACTGGCTGTGGCTTCTGTGAACTATGGAGGATTATGTTTTGACCTGGGATGGTTCACTGCATCCAGTCTTTAAATCTGTGTTTAAATCTCTAGTCTAACAAGACATTCTGGAGTGAATTATGTTTGCTGCCCGGTTTTACGCTTGTCCTCTCAACAGGATAAAAACAATAAACAATGCTAAAATTACCCAGAAAAAGAATCAAACATTGGAATATTCTGAAAGTTGCCATGTTGGAACTTCAATCTAAATACTGGGTGTTCCAAAATGGTTGACCCCATTCTAAATGCCCATATCTCGGAAACTGCTTGATGGATCTTAATGAAACTAAATACATTTTATGTTGAAGGTTATATGTTTTATTGCTTAAATTTATAAAGAAAAGTACAAATATTTGTGTTGGTTATATAACAGATTTTCAGAAATGTTCAATATGAGCGCTGCCTGTGACTCTGCACACATCGAGACAGTATTCGAGGTCGTACTAAACTCGCTGAAATTTCTTGAAATTTTTGGTGCGAAGTCCTAATTTGTTTTGTAGTTGGTGCCTTCTTTGCAAAATTTGTGAAGAAGGCATGCTGTACTGTATTCGGTGAGTGAGTCCGAGCATACTCTAACAAGCAAAATGCCTTCTCTTTTGAAGTGAAGGGCATTTCTTAACCTGAAAAGATAGAAATGTCAAACGTTATACACAAAAACTTGAAACGTTTCTATAAAAGCTGTGAAAATTTGAGGTCATTCCAACAAAAATTGTCAAAATTATTGGCCTACGAAATGGGGTCAAACATTTTGGAACACCCTGTATTTAGTTGAACGTCAGATGATACATGCAGTCAGGACCTTAAAATCATTATAAAATACCAATCAATAGAAACTCGAGCGTTATTGCCATTGTTCGATTGGCTCAAAATATGTAAACAAAAAGTAGCCCTGGAAAAACTAAATTGATATATTTTATATGTTATATAATACATACTGGTTTGCACTATTTTGATTTCAACAATAAATTCTGGTGCAATATCGACACTTTTCCCATAATTTCAGTTGCAGTTGTTCTTATTTTTCACACAATGGTTATTTGGAAAACCTTGACATTGTTACATTTAGCAGTATCAAAGCATCTAGTGGGGCATCACAATACAGTTAGTCATTATATGTTAAGTCCACGATCGCATATGCTGTATCAGTATCGGTTTGATGTGGGTATCAGATTTTTGGAGTTGGACAACATCGGTTAAAAAGTCATTATCCGACAACTGGTTATGGTCCTAATAACTCTCTAAAGCATTATTATTATTATTATTAAATTTATAGTATTTCAGTGAGTGCCATATAAAGAGTTCATGCCCTTTATTTTTTTTATTGTGCAAAAGGAGCTCCAGTTTTGCGAAAAAATCATCCGTAGTTACGGCGGTTTGAGGAAAGTAATGTACTGTACAGTATGTTACACAGTAACAGCTGGAGCAATTCTGCAACAGGAAGGCATTACAAAATCCTATACTGTTGATTATGTCACTTGTTCAATGGGGTATCAATTTACAGTTTGTTTTTTTTCTTGTAATTTCAATCTATGGTTTCCAATGGTTGACAGAAAATCTCATCAAACCAGAAGCATTGATTCCAACTACCCATGGAATACTGCCTTTTTATAGAAGCAACAAATACCTGATAGGTGAGGTCAAGCAGTGTCAGCAGGTCTGTAATCCCTCAGTTTGTCACACACACACACACAGTCCTAGTTTCTTTTCAGGGAGTCTCTTCAACTACACTAATTGGATTGTGCTGGTTCTTCTACAATTGACACAGAAAGCCTTCATGAAAGACTGCGCGTGTGCTGGTGACTCACGCAAGGCTAAAGGAGAAGTTATTTATTCCATCAAGTTATATCACCCGATTTCAAAAGATTCCACCAATAACCATATCGTAAATGACGTTTGAGTGAGCATCCAGCATGTTGGTTCATTTTTATAGTGGGGCTATGCTGTATTCTCCTACCACATGGTGTCCCCATTGTACCGAAATGAACTGGGCTGTGGACTATTATTAAAACCAGTTGAAAAACAGAAGGGCACTATTCTGATTTTGCCAAAGGAAAGTATGCCACATAGGAAGGCATAAATATAATATCCATTTCCCCCTTTCCATATAAATTCCAAAAACCCTTTGTACTCCATGATGTATTTCCTCATGATTGTCACCTTGAGACTTCTGAACACACTTCTGTATGTGAACTGTAATCCCGCATCCATCATAGAATAGAAAGCCTTTACTGTCATTGTACAGAGTACAAAAAGATTTAAAGTTTTGCCATAACATGCACAACATAAAACAGATGCAAAAGTACAATAAAGCTAATCTAAAAACACAGGTTCCAGTGTACACAAATTGGTAATAGAGTAAGTGACCACCAGCAAAGTGGTAATGTTGTGATGATATAAAAGTTTATATGAAAAATGCAGTACTCAGACTGGGAGGCATATGGCTGACTTGATATGATAGTACAAATGACAGTTTGTGCATAGCTCTTGATGTAATTGCAAATAAAATGTTGTTATGTACCTGTCCAAATATTGCATATGCAGTACTCAAATTGAGACCGTCGTCTGAGAACATATTACTTATTGACATGCATGTGACAATGCTGTGGCATTAGCAGTGCAAACTTGAGTATGGTGACAGCTTTTGGAAAGAAACTGTCCCTCGGTCTGTTTGTTTTGGGTGTTGTGGCCCTGTAATGCCTACCAGAGGGCAGAAGATTCAAGAGGCGGAAGCTGGGGTGTTGAAGTACATAAGTAAAATATTTGGACATATGCCGGTAATATTGCAAAAGGTTAAGATGTTTATTTTGGAGCATATGGGGTAAACAATAACAGGCATGAAAATCTCTCACCTTTCGGCGAAATTCGCCGTTTTGAAGTCAAAAAGGGCGACCTACGTGAATTGCGTAGATTCGAGGAGAAATTCTTTTTGGGAGGAGGGGGGGGGTCGGGAGGTTTTATTTAATTATTATTATCATCATGTGATTAACTTATTACGTAAACTGAGCACTTAAGAACACAGTCAGCAAATCCTTCTAGATGCTTCGCTGACGAGAACCAATCATCGGCCCAAGCTGCGTTCCATTATTCCAAACGCGCGCACTCCTTACGTGTGTACATGGAGTGCTCGGAGAGCCTTCGGTTGCATTGCAAAGCTAAAAAGCAGGCCTTATCCACATCGGGGCAGACCAGAGCGCAGCATACACACTTGCCTGTATTTGCCAGCAGATTGAATTTGGTGAGTAATGGTTTCAATCGTTTTCACGTTTTGCGATATAAAAAAGTTACTGCCATTCGTTGCAGCTTGCGTTGAACACTGCCAGAGCTAGCCAAATCTCCCATGAAAAAAAAATAGCTCCCGTTAAATTGGCGTCAAGCTTGTGTATTTAACGGTAATATAAACGAAGAAACACACTGTTGAGTCAAATTAAGCGGCATTCTCTCGGATGGAGGGGGCGCCTCACATCGCTCCCGTCGTCCGCCGGAGACGCGTTATTTTCGGCTTGGATTTGAGCTGACGGCCGGTGTCGGCACAACAGCGGCCCGACGAGTGGTGGGAATGAGTCCTGCTTCTTAAAGCTTTTCAGAAATACAGGGATCCCTCGTTTTTCGCGGTTAATGGGGACCAGAACCCGCCGCAATAAGTGAAAACCGCGAAGTAGCGCCCCCCCCCCCCCCCCCCCATTTTTTTGTGCGTGTTCAATGCATTTATTCAGATTTTACATTGGAAAAAAGATACATTTATATATAAGACATGTTTTTTCACTTTTTTCACCTAAGTATCATTTATAAATGGTTTTCAAGCACTTCAAAATGTAAGAATTATGATAAGTTTTAAACATGTTACTGCCCCACCGAATTATTTTTAAACAAGAATAAAGTAGTTAGAAAATGCTTGGCTTTATTAAAAGCTTCATCGTGAGTCTACTCAAACCCTCTCAGGCTTTGGTAAACGGTGATTGGCACATGTGCAAAGTTTTTCTTTTTATATATATTTTTTTGTTTGAAGCAACTTATTTGATTGAATAATAAAGACACAAATGTCCTAGCCAAAATGTGGCCCAAACGCAAAACATTACTTAAATGGAAACATTTGTTTCAATCAAGAAAAATAGTTTTCAAATGCTTTTTTTGTCTCAAATTTATTATTGCAATCAAAAACTTTTTTTTTTATTGAAGCTACTTTTTGGGATTAAAAGTATATACTGTATTTTGATTGAAGCAACTTTGTTTTTGATAGAAGTAACTTTGTTTTTTGATTGAATAATAAAAACACAAATCTAACTCCATCGTTATTGAGTGAGAAAGAAATTAAGAAAGCTTTAAAACTAAAAGCCACCGGGGAGTCTGTTTGTTTTTTTAAATATTTATATTTCATTACATAGACATGCGTCGTAGGGAAGGGAGATTGAGGGATAAAAAAAAAAAAGGAGTTAGATGAGGCTGCTAAAGGCAGTGGATACCTCATCAGCTGGGTGAATAGCAGACCTGGTAAGAACAAGTTTGCAAGGATAGTCGGGTATTAAATCCAATTATAAACACAATTACAATGTTATTTTTCTATAAGATTTTTATGTCATTACTTTATTAATCATTAGGTGCTAGAGTTGTTAAGTATGGATAATAATGAAATAATAGTTTTAAGAAAACTGTGCTGTTGGTGGCTCAGTGACCATCTGATGTGGTTTGTTCTCAGATGAACAAGTTGAGGAAGGAAGTTTTGATGCAGAGGTTGAAGGAAGAAAAGAGGCAGACTGACTGAGTCACAGCCAGAAAGTGTTGATGACAGTTTTGATTTCTATTCACTGTTGCCCCCTCCCAATTAAAGTATGTCACAGTCGCAGCCAATTATTATCTAAAGCTGGTTAAAATTGAAGTTATGTTGTTTTAAGGTGTATTAAATACTTGTTCATGTGCCCCTTTTGATCTACGAGCACCTACCCCTCCACCGGTCTCTGCATGGCCCTGCTGAAACACAGTGTGGGTCGACAGAGCTCAATATTTTGTTGGGGTATACAATACAGTGTACTGGAATATATTTCCTCCACACCCTTCTCACCTTTTTAACCCCTGACCCATTTTCATGCCTGTATATGTTGAATATTATGGCTCTGTGCTAGGGGAAATAAATCTTAATGATGTTTTTTCATTATGAAAGACCACTATGAACAAGCTTTTATGATCTTGTGCTGAAAATTCAGGTTTTAATTTAAAATATAAATATAGAAGCAAATATATTTTTCTTTGATTAAAACGCCTTTGAATTAGTCAAAACTATCTGTCCATGTCAAGTCACTACATATTTTTAATAGTCACTTCACCTTGCTCATAGATCACTCGGCCAGTTGAACTCACCTTACCTTACCTCACCTCTTCTGTGCATCTCTGACAGGTCTGTGCATGTATGACTGCTGATTGCGTGTTGTTTTATTTAGAGGAGCTTCTCTGCAGAGAGCAGGCTTTTAGCAGTGCTGCAGTCTGACCCACTTGTAAGCAGCCAGAAGGAGAGAAGACGACAGAGTCATTTGCCAAAGATAGTTTAAGAAAAGGGAGATTTCACCCTCGTTTAAACGTTAAAAGTTTCCTTGTCAAAGCAGCACATGTGCGTGAATTCATGATTATGCATGTTTACAGGGAACCCCGTTTTGCTCGATAGCTCCAGAGAGGCTGGCAGCGAATTATTGCTGTCAGACCTCCCAGTCAAAATGGATATCTAGTGCCATCAATGGCACTGAAACATGATCATTCACAACCAGTCCTCCCAGTCTAAATTAATTGGATGCCTCTCACTGTCAATGGGGGAAAAAAGATCAATGCTATGAGAAAAAAAAACACTGACACAACAGCAACAACTACAGGTAGTCCCCGGGTTACGATGTACCTGACATACGCGATTTCGACTTTTCGACGCCAAAGTCGCGTCCGCCATTCTGTCTCCAGTCGAGTTTTTGGTTTTTTTGTTGTTTTTTTTTTAGTCGCATAAATAGTACCTAGTTCTTGCCATGCCTCCTCCCCCAGAAACGTTGCCGCCATACTGCAATTCCGGCAGCATCAGGTCCCACCCAATGTCATCGCTGGTTCTCATGTGTCCGCCCAAGAAGCGCCCTTTTCTGCTTGGGAGGGTCATGACGCCCGCCCCAACCTCCAGTTCTTCCCTAGCTGCTGACAATGCGCTTTTTTCGGACTTTGCACTTCCTTGTTCTCATGCTGGTGCTGCTGCCGCTGCTGCTTCTGATTCTCCCCCAGTGTAGGTACACTATCCACTCGCCCTCACTATGTCCTGGGGGGCCTGCACTTGACAGTGATGCTCCGTTATTCTCACTATATGATTGGCCGAAGAGTCGAAATGCTCTCCCATGAAATGCCTATTTAAAAATGGTCCAGTTGTTCTTGAACGGGTTCGCTTAAAAGTGCCTATTTAAAAATGCGTATTCAAAGCGATTGATGATATCACACACTGAGAGTATTATTAACAAATGTTCAAGTTATAAAAGGGTAAACGTGTGTGCACACATCTGTCTCTCTTGAATGTGGGCCTTTCGGCCCTTGGGACATTTTGAGGAGAGAGTCCTGATGCTGTATTCTCCTGTCTTTGAGTGGTAGAAAATTTCCTCATATAAATCGTCCATACTTATAGAAAAAAAAGAACCCAACAGTGCAAGCGTTGTTGTGACTGACATTTAATTTACTTAAAAGGTAAATTTCCGAATTGCGCGGAAATTCGGGTTACATCGCTAGCCAAGGAACGGACCTCGTTCGTAACCCAGGGACTACCTGTACTCTTATTGGGGGGCCATAACCAGAGTGTATTTCTGTTTTTGTTCATATTTGGTTTTTTACAATAAACTTTTATTAATTTATGATTTTACTTACTCATAAAACCTATTAATCTTTTTTTTTTTTTTTTAATTAAAAAACATTAATGATTGATAACAAATAATATTATTGAGGCGTGTTTATGGCTCTGTCACCCCACAACCCTGACAAGGAAAATCGGTGGTGATGATTAATTGATCGATTTAATTGAGACTTGCCGTCTATTTACATGGGTTGGACAAATTAATGGAAAAACCTTAAAAAGTGGGTCCGCGTTATACGACAATTACAGCCTCAATTCTCCGAGGTATTGATTCATACAACTTGTGAATTGTTTCCAAAGGAATTTAAAGTCATTCTTCAGTTAGAATACCCCCTAACTCTTTTAGAGACCATGGCGGTGGAAATCGGCATCTTAATTGAATCTCTAAAACTGACCTTAAATGCTCAATAATGTTGAGGTCTGGGGATTGTGCCGGCCATACGTGATGCTCAACTTCATTAGAATGTTCCTTATGCCATTCTTTAACAGTTATGTTCAATGATTATGATGCCAAATTGTTTGGTGCTTCCATTATTTTGTCCAACCCCTGTATGAGGACATCACATTTTTGGTCACGTAGGGCACACCTGCTGGGCTGTCAACTGATAAGGGCCCCAGGGATAAGAGACCATTATAGGCTCCCCACCCAACCCCTGCCAAATTTTCAAATTATTTTATTTGAGATGGACAGTTTAACAGACCGTAATGTGATGTGTCACAATATAAACAAACAATTTCCATCTATTGTCCCATGTAGGCTACAATACAATACAACTGAGAGTGCTATGCCTGCCTGCTAAGCAACAAAACGGTATAACTAAAGGTCCTGTGCCTGCCCCCTCCACATCCCTGGGGTTATCAAGCCCTCAAACAGTGATTTGCCTAGATTTTTTGAGTGCAAAGTCATTTATAACATCAGTGAAATCCAGTTTTTGGGCAAGCTCACGCTCAATAGAGACTCTCCATTGAGCACTAATACGGTATTACCGTTTGCTATAAACCCAAGATAAATCCAGCTGCCGGACCCGAGTCTGTTCAGCCTCGCGCACCTGCTCCCCAAAAACTAACATATATCCCTGATCTCCCATCACCTTCTCTCTGCTCGGGTCAACGCGAGCAGCATGTCTTGTCATACCGCAGCTCAATAGGCTACAAGCGGCCGATGTCAGATTCGAATTGGGCTTTGGTCATGGTGATTGCGAATGTAAACGTTCAGTGTTAAGTCGGTAACACACCAGGCACGTCAAAGGCGCGTCAATGATGCCGCTGTGATAACACAGTGAAACGCAGCCGTTAAAGTCAATCAGCCAATGCACACTTGTCGCATTGCGGCCGTGTGTTAGACGTGTCCCAGAAGCAGCTCATTGCGTGGCATGTGAAAAGAGGCAGTTGTTCACTTACCGACCTCACCGTCCTGGGCCAAATTTAATTTTAATATGGATTTGCCAAATTCCTTTGAATTGAATCACCTCCTGGCGAGCAGGGGGTGCTTTGCAGTTGCCCTGCACTTGACCAAAACGCAACAAAATAAGAGCACTTTTATTCATTAACGGGACATTATTTCAGTTTGACAGTGCCGAAGATGATTAAGTTCCGAAGATGATGTCTGTTACTTTATAAGATGAAAAATAATCGGTAATAATGATTATTAAATGTCTTAATTTTGAGTAAACAAAGAAAATGTCTTTTAATTAAAGATTAGAGAGTATTTACTGTCTAGTAGATGACATTCTGAGAATAATTTCTGAAGATATGGGCAATTTTGAAGTCAGGTCAAAACCAGGACATAACTATCAAAAGACTGATTCATACTCATCATCATCGACATACTCATTCATTTCTCCGGGGAGAGTTGGGACGGGGCCATACAGTCCCGACCCGGCTACCCCCTGTTTTTATTGCATTACACACTAAGGTTGTGGGATGGATGGGACCTGTTGGTGGTGGTGGTGGTGGGGGGGGGGGGGGGGGTGCTCATGGTTACCTCTTCACGGCAGGCACCGCCATTCCTGCACCTTTTTTAACGCACCACACACATCATACTCCCAGGGAGAGCTCCGGCAAAGGGCGGTAGGACTGGCGGATGGGTAGAAATTCCATGCAGCGGTCCCACTGCCCCAAACCGAGCGCTCCTATTTTAATGCATACATTGCACTACCCTCCCCACACAATCCCATCACGGTGCTGGGTAATGGCTGCCAGCCGGGAACCAGGCAGCCACAGTAATAGGGTGGTAGGGGGGTCCCACACTTTTTCTCTATGGCGTGGCTCCCGGGGCGTGGCCTCCCCTCTGCCTGAGCTGCCGGCCGCGGGAGTAGGGTGGGGGGCTCCGATCTCACGTCGCCCCGCGGCTGCTCCTCGGCATTTTCCTGCTTTCGCCTTCCCCTTTCTTCTCTGCCTGAGTATCCGCCCTGCGCTCCGCCGCGTGTCGCTGGCTGGACGCCGGTGTATCGGGTGGATGTCGCCTGCTCCGGCGGGGGACCCTGCTCTGCCCTGGCCTTGGTGGGCTGCTGGGGGTTCCGCGGCATGCTACAGTGCCTTGCAAAAGTATTCGGCCCCCTTGAATCTTGCAACCTTTCGCCACATTTCAGGCTTCAAACATAAAGATATGAAATGTAATTTTTTTGTCAAGAATCAACAACAAGTGGGACACAATCGTGAAGTGGAACAACATTTATTGGATAATTTAAACTTTTTTAACAAATAAAAAACTGAAAAGTGGGGCGTGCAATATTATTCGGCCCCTTTACTTTCAGTGCAGCAAACTCACTCCAGAAGTTCAGTGAGGATCTCTGAATGATCCAATGTTGTCCTAAATGACCGATGATGAGAAATAGAATCCACCGGTGTGTAATCGAGTCTCTGTATAAATGCACCTGCTCTGTGATAGTCTCAGGGTTCTGTTTAAAGTGCAGAGAGCATTATGAAAACCAAGGAACACACCAGGCAGGTCCGAGATACTGTTGTGGAGAAGTTTAAAGCCGGATTTGGATACAAAAAGATTTCCCAAGCTTTAAACATCTCAAGGAGCACTGTGCAAGCCATCATATTGAAATGGAAGGAGCATCAGACCACTGCAAATCTACCAAGACCCGGCCGTCCTTCCAAACTTTCTTCTCAAACAAGGAGAAAACTGATCAGAGATGCAGCCAAGAGGCCCATGATCACTCTGGATGAACTGCAGAGATCTACAGCTGAGGTGGGAGAGTCTGTCCATAGGACAACAATCAGTCGTACGCTGCACAAATCTGGCCTTTATGGAAGAGTGGCAAGAAGAAAGCCATTTCTCAAAGATATCCATAAAAAGTCTCGTTTAAAGTTTGCCACAAGCCACCTGGGAGACACACCAAACATGTGGAAGAAGGTGCTCTGGTCAGATAAAACCAAAATTGAACTTTTTGGCCACAATGCAAAACGATATGTTTGGCGTAAAAGCAACACAGCTCATCACCCTAAACTAGGGGTGGGCGATATGGCCTTAAACACGTATCACGATAAATTGAGCAGATTTACCTCGATAACGATAAATGACGATAAAGTCGCCCAAGCGGACTGTTATATAATTTGAAAATCTGAATCAATGCATGAAATACAAATGAACAGTTTCTTGATTTAGTTACCAGCATTCAATTTGATATATTTAACAATTGTACATGCAGTCTGAACATTAAGTTTATTAAAATGTATTGTAAACAATAAGAATTCAAGTATGAGCATTTATAACAGCGTGTATGGCTTGAACAATGTACATTGTCAAAATCAATATGCCTGTGCAAACATGTCATTGTAACACAAATGACTTGCAGCTTGAACAGTACACTTCAAAAAGACAATTTATTGTTAATGGCTGCTGTGACATAATTATTCAATACAAGTGTTTACTTTATGGTTTCAGGTTCCCCCCAGTGCATTTTTTAATATATGCACGCATACATGAACCCCCAAACAGACATACATTAAAGCTATATTGATCTTCTGCAAATGAAACACTTAAGATTTTATGATAGCAATAATGACACAGAATTAAGCACATACAGAAAAATAGCTGGGGCCATTTCTCGGCCATATTATAAGTTTCACCGTTGGATTGTGCTTTATGCTGAATGCTTTACCATCAAAAAAGCTATCAGAGAAATCACACACAGTCAGATACAAAATAACGCGACATAGTAATTCCTAGATGCAGTCCGTGCCCAATCCACTCATTAAGTTCAGCCATTTCGACAAGGTTAGAGCCGCTATCCGACTCCATCACGTTCATTTGTAGCGTTAGCCGCTAGCGGCCGCTAGCGTTAGCCGCTAACGTTAGACTGTGGCCTGGCTACCAGTAGAAAGCACTGAAAGCACCATCTCCGGAAATCGTGAGAACAAGGGAGGACAGTGGGTGAAAGCCCGTCAAGATGCCACCAAGAGTCTACTAAATGTCGGGTGAAAGTTTGGCGAACCTCCCTTAAGCCACACTCCATCACGTTTTGCTTGTAGCGTTAGCTGCTAGCGTTAGCTTACCGGGCTTCTGTTTGATTGGCTTCCTGATGATCACGTGACTCCCTACGTAAGTGCATTGACTGGTTTCTTAAAGGGGAATGAACATAGACGAACAACACAGAGTCAAAGCGGGATGAAAAGCCCATTTTCTTGTTTTATTAATTTACCAAATTTACCAACATGGTCAAAATTACGTCGGTCATCGTGAAGAATTTCGGTGACGGTAAATTTTCGGTTTACCGCCCAGCTCTACCCTGAACACACCATCCCCACTGTCAAACATGGTGGTGGCAGCATCATGGTTTGGGCCTGCTTTTCTTCAGCAGGGACAGGGAAGATGGTTAAAATTGACGGCAAGATGGATGCAGCCAAATACAGGAACATTCTGGAAGAAAACCTGTTGGTATCTGCACAAGACCTGAGACTGGGACGGAGATTTATCTTCCAACAGGACAATGATCCAAACTATAAAGCCAAATCTACAATGGAATGGTTAAAAAATAAACGTATCCAGGTGTTAGAATGGCCAAGTCAAAGTCCAGACCTGAATCTAATCAAGAATCTGTGGAAAGAGCTGAAGACTGCTGTTCACAAACACTCTCCATCCAACCTCACTGAGCTCGAGCTGTTTTGCAAGGAAGAATGGGCAAGAATGTCAGTCTCTCGATGTGCAAAACTGATAGAAACATACCCCAAGCGACTTGCAGCTGTAATTGGAGCAAAAGGTGGCGCTACAATGTATTAACGCAAGGGGGCCGAATAATATTGCACGCCCCACTTTTCAGTTTTTTATTTGTTAAAAAAGTTTAAATTATCCAATAAATTTTGTTCCACTTCACGATTGTGTCCCACTTGTTGTCGATTCTTGACAAAAAATTAAAATTTTATATCTTTATGTTTGAAGCCTGAAATGTGGCGAAAGGTTCAAGGGGGCCGAATACTTTTGCAAGGCACTGTATGCCGGTTGGGGGGCTGTGGCCGGGTGGACGGACGGGAGTGGGGTTGGTGGTGCGTCCCCTCTTCCCATCCCGGAGTGCCGGTTGAAGGGGCGCGGGTGGCCTGGGGGACCACCCTGGATCCTGGGGGGGGGGGGGACGATTGCTCCTTTGCTGGGGTGCGGGAGGAGGGATGCACTGCACCCCAGCCTCCCTCCCCGGGCTGGCTGTGTGGGGGTCTTGGTCCTGGGTTGGCGCCTGCGCAGTGTCTCCGCTCGTCTGCATGGCTGTCGTGTGTTTGGCGGGGCTCGCGTGCGACTGAATGTGATTGGGCGCGCTCAGGTTGGGGGTCCCGGGACTGGCGGTGGTGCAGCGTAGGGTCTGTTGCCAACGGGCTTACACTCACAAAGGATTCACACGATTACTGGGTTTTAGATCACAGAGCTGATTTTTGTACACTCTACCCCTCCCAGTCACTTAGCTTATAGACTTCCTCACCGTCCTCCCCTTCTTTCCCGGGTCAACAGGCCCCCCTCATGGTGTCAACTGGAAATACATCTAGCTGACGATAGCATCAACATATTAATAGTTAGTGTAGGCGTTCAATGTATTTCTTCTTGTTGTTTGTGGTTTTCTTTTTTTTTTCTTGTGTTTCTTTTCTTCTGTCCCCCCATAACCCCTTCCTGTTCGCTGTTTTGTCATAATAAATGAGATATGTTGAATGATCACAAAGGGAGTAAGTCATATTCTCAATGTGAAACATTAAAACTGTTCAGACCAACCGGACACTTAGACTTCCATTCTCCGTTTCAAACAGCTGCACAGGACAGGTTTGAAAAATAAATAAATAAATAAAAGACTGATTCATTCAGTGCTTTGATAATTTGTTGATAAAAAATTAATTAGTGCCTAACTGCTATATTTTTACCTAGTAACTTTAATTATGAGGAATATTGATTGTTAATTCAAACAACATGAAGTACCAGACCGTAAAGTTTCCATGATATTTTAACCTAATACAAGTGTTCCTGCTGATTAAGATGCTTAACAGAAATTCTTGTATGATCATTGTTTCTTAGGCAATGCCTTGATGCAACATTGAAAATCAAAACATTTTTACTTTGTTAGTGGAATTGTTACAAGGGTATAAAAGTCTCCTCCCAATATACTGTATTACCCTGGCGTATTTTCATGAAAGATTTTTAAATTGCACAGTCCTGATGGATGAGTCGCATCTAAATGAGCCGACAAAGCATTCAGCTTCAAGGGCACTGAGAATGACTTATATTGTTTCCTTGCAATTTTACTATTAAACTGGGAACCTTATGAATAATAAACATTGCGTTATACGTAAAAACCCATTCCAACCACAACAAAAGCCCAATGAATTAATTCATTAGTTTACATCAAATGTGACATTTGTATGCTCTTTTAAATGCCTATGCTCACATTCATTGTAGAAGTAAGGTGAACTTGTACAACCTAAGTTGCCACTTTGATAAATCACCCAAATAATGCCGGCATGCTTTTTTCTTTCTCCATTTTTTTATTTCTTATTGACATGCTCACACAGCCAATTTGAATGCAGGCCGAAGCGCTAAAAGCACATGAAGAGATGTGAGCTGACATAGCGTTTGTGAGACTGCCTTACCGTGTCGGGAAATGAGATCGTGCAAGCTGCAGATGTATTCCACATCGCAGCCCTCCTGCCAGGATTTTGCTCAGGAGTGCTGACCCCATGTGACCTCCCTCAGGGCGTCTTTTCAAACAGGCTGACATCATTTCTGAAAGCTTTTGTCTGTGCTGGCTTTTGCCAACAGCTAGTGCCATGCTGCCCTACCCGAATCACACAATTAATGAATGAGGGAAGAAAAATGCAAAATTCATGCGCTATCATCAATTATTTAATACTAATAACAAAAAGCAGCATTATAGAGGAGTCCAACAAGCTGCTAAGTGGGTCATGTGCACAAACAGAATATTTCACCTGCTGGTACAAGTTGGCACTTACACCTTTTAGGCATTTTTTTTTAACCCAAGAATCTCACATGGCTGAGTGCTTGACTTATTTTATCGGACAGCAAAGGAAATTTGACATAAAAAACAAAAGAAATGGAGGTGCAGATTATATGCGCATCTTGTGTTGTACGCTACTTCATATTCTTTGGAAAGGTTCATAGCTACATAGAATGAATAAAGTGAAAATTGTATCTGCAAACAGAGAAATATAAAGTCTATGAGCATCAAATGATTTGGTGTGTCTTTACATTAAATGTGCAGAATGTATGTTTTGCACTTCAATTATTCATGAAATGGCCATAATATTTCATTCGATATTAAAGAAACATGTATTTTGGAAGTAGCAAATTTCTTTTGCTTTTGCTTTTGCTTCTGTTTTCATCATCAGCCAATCACGAGACCAGTTTTCCAGTCTTCAACCGGGTTACCACAGCTCTGTACACTAAAGCTGCTCCAACTTTGACAAACAGTCTGAATTATGTCTACCACTGAAGCAAAAAATGTTACAAATCTCAAAGGATTTGCAAAAAAAGCAAAACAAGGAAATGCATTCATTTGGCGTGGTTGTGCTACGTTATTTAGCATGTGGATCCATTGACCAGGGCAAAAATAAAGTCTTTACATGTGCATACAGGGTTTCCCCTTGGATTTTTTGAAGCTGTGGTGGTGGGCTGCATCGAAGTCAGTGAAATTGCGTCACATCATGACGAATGAGAATTTTTTTAACATGATTTTTTTTCCCCAAGAAGAACCATAACAAAGATTTATTGGAAATATTTCATTAGGAAGGCTAATGAAATATTTCGAAACGTGACTGTCTAAATTTCGATGGAGTATTGGGGTCAAATAAAAAATAAATAAATAAAATGGCTGAGATTAAATTTGCTATGGGGGGGGGGAAGTATTATTAGGTAGGGGTAATGTAGCTGTTAACCGCTTCACATTTTACGGATATGTACCTTAGCTGGGGGCTACGATGAAGCATTAGCATAAATCAATCCATGGATAATAATTTGATGTAGATGAGGCAAGAGAAAAAAATTTGAATGGTACGAGAATGTCGAATTAATAGTATGAGAATAAAAATCGTATTATTATGTAGGGCTAATGTAGCTGAATAAGCAGCTATTTACTTCTTGCCTGGTACACCAGACTCACCGCTGTTCCAGCTATTGAGTCTGGCCACCGTTCAGCGGATACAATTTCCAGGGCGGAGCAAGCCACAGCAAACAGACAGCTGAGTGGACCAATCAGCGACGGGCAGACGTGACTTTAGTAAAACGACGAGGGCAGGACGAGGGACTTGCGCGCGGAAGTAAACATACGAGGAGAGCGGAGTTTATTCAACATGGCTAGCGCGAGACAGACTGTTGTCAATGACTCGTGTCGATGTGTTTTTGCTAATTTAAAACTGATTTTACCGTGGATTGGAACATATTCTCGGCTCTCCTTTTCACCATCTGTGTTGTTGTGGAGACGACTTCCGACGCGCAAGAGTGACGTTGCTCGTTAAGAACACGTCACGCAAATTAACGAATCTGATTTGTCGATTGATTTTGTACCTGCTCGAGAGGCCGTTAATGGGCTGGTTCCCAGACTTTTCTCTCAGTGTTTGAAAAATACAGGGAGAACAGTCTAGCCGTGCCAGGCAAATTTACTTCATGTAGTGCGTTGCCGCCTCCGTTGAAATCAACAATATTGAAAGCCTCTTTAGAATTGGTTTAACAAATAAGGAAATCCTTAATATATTGCCTCATCTACATCAAATTATAATCAATAGAAGGATTTACTATACTAATGTCATGTCAATATCAATATTAAGGTCGTTTTCACAGATTTAAACCAGAATTACATTCATTAACTTGAAATACCTTTCTGTGGATTTTTCTCCCAACTCCACGCCAACATAGTCACTCACGCTTGCAACTGGAGAACCGATGTGATTTTCAAAATAAAGCGTGTAAAGGAACAATTCGTATCTGACGTGCTATTTCAGACGACTTCTGTCAAATAGTGCATAAATAAGGAGCTATAGATATTCATTGAGATGTATTGTTAAATTATACAAATTATAAAGTAGAATGTATATTAAAAAAAAAATCCCATTTGCAAGGCGTGGTGGCTTTTATTTCGGTGTGGTGGTGCGCCATAATCTTTTATATTTGGGGAAACCCTGCTATATATTTATTCTGTAATTAAAATAGATGGAGCAATTAAATCGTCTTTGTGGATGCTGTCAATGCATTACCAAATTATGTATTTCTTTGCCAGTGTGCTTATACATTGAGAAAAGTAGCAATCCCTCACTTCGGTCATGGTGACATAAACTAACTTGGACCTCGTATCACGACTCATTTATTCGTCATTACGAACTGTTGGCATGGTTACACGGAAAGCATCTTGCATGAAAATTAAAAATAAGACATACGTACCCTCTACACAGGACTTGTCGGTTGCCACTTAAAATTCTTTTCCTGCAAGTTCTCCAATGTGAAGCGGTATTCTGGCAACCCGATGGGGGAGGGCATTTTGTGCAAAGTCAATATTTTGAACGAGTTGCAGTACCATTTTTGGCCACCAATCCTACATTGTGCAGCTTTAAAGTCAGATTACAAATACTCATGTAGCTGGTCTAAATAGCTGAACGCATGTAATAGAAAACGGATAGCCTCAACATGAACATAAAAAACAAACTCAAGTTAACTATTATTGGCTTGATCATGAACACCTTCTCCAAACATTTCTGTAAACAACAACCAAGCTTAAAATGCACACCTTTTTAAGCACTTAAAACCTGTTGAAAACTTCCTTGTTTCCTATATTTGTCTTGCATGCTTTTATTAGCCTTCAGTCACATCATTCACTTAGGACAAACACCTCACAGAGACCTTACTACCGTCGTAATTGTAATTACCTCAGTTCATCAGCAGGTAAAAATGCATGTAAACAGTGTCACAGATTAATTCAGTCGTAGAGTTTTACAATGTTGTAAACGACTAAAGATTACCTTGGAATTTAAGACGTTGCCTTTCATGACCATTAGTGTTCTAGTAGACTAAGGGGAATTACTTTATAGGAAGTGACACCACTGTTAAATTTTGCCCATCATTCAAGATGTGTCCTCATTTCTCTGAATTTCACTGTGTTTGTCCTTTTTATTTGGTCTCAACTCCTCTTTCACTTGAAATAAATGTTTAGTGTTATTCCCAAAATGCATTGCTTAAGCCCTGAAAGACTCCTATCGCAACTCCCTTAGCTGCTGAACAAAATAACTCCTTTGTCTCTCAACAGTACAGTATAGTTATCATTTTAATGTATTATTGTAATAATAATAATACATAATGTAATAATGTAATTCCGATTCCAAGGGATTTCTCTTCAAATATTTGTTCCTTGTGGAATTTGGATGTAAACCATATGAATAATGTAAACCATATAAAGCAATAGGGAAATATGAAATGTCCAACAGAGGCACGGGTGTGGACTTCATCCTCCAGTATGTTCCTTTAGTCTAGTAAGCAGTTACAAATACACCACAGTCTTATCCATCTTGGTTTGATTGAATCATCCCTCAACTTGTCAATATTGTCCGTTTGAGAAGTTCAGTTATCTCTGCCTGAGAGCATTTTGTTTGTCTGTCTGAGGAAAAGACGTTGCTCTTTAAATCGCCACGGCGGCACAATGACTCAAAGCTAGTGCCAGTCATTTACCATTGGGCACTGACTCAAGGCAGGCGTAATACTTCCTGCAAATTGATCCGCTGTGACAGTGGACGTGATTAGAGTAAAGCAGGATTATTGTCTTTATCCTGGCGTATTCAATTTTTTTAAAGTTATATCTACCATGGACATTAAAAAATATATAATCCTTTTTCAAAAGCCTTTTTTGGTGATTTGACCAAGATGAATCATTAAAAAAAAACTTTTTCCAAATTAGTTTATCAATTAAAAAAAAATCTAGAATTAGAAATGGTCAACTAATTTAATGTTGTTGCACAAGTGTGCTAATATAATTGGAGCAGTGTTTAGAATTAACACACTCAAACACATGTAAAATGTAAGTGAGCTACTTTCTAGGGCTTCTGATTAACACCAAATAAAGTTAAGATGTGTTAAAAGGCTATTCTTGTTTTTTTGTATGTGTGTGTGTGTGGGTCATGTCACTCAGACATGATTTGCATATATCTCCTCATATTAGGGAAAGGCACAAAAGACTTTTTAAAGGGAACCTTGGACTTAAAGACTTGCAGGCCCTAATAAGCCACAATTTTTTTTCTTTTACTAAAATATGTGATTAGAAACACATAAATTATTGCCATTGATTTAAAAATCTATAATATTTACTAAATGTTTTGACCTACGGAGGGCGCCATGTTTTATGGACGGTCGGGGTGATGACGTAGATTGTCACTGTTACTCGATGAATACTACCGGGTTACTACAATTCCTTCTACGCGGCGAGACGTCCAACACATGCGCTCATCGGTTAAAAGCGGCGAGTAGTTACTATTGGTGTTTTTATTGAGTCTTTTATTACCTTTTCATTGCCTCAAAATCAAGGGCGTAGGTTTGCCTAGGGAAGCTAGGGACATAGCACTACCAACTTTTTAGGATGCTCAAATTGTCCCCACCGACTTTTAAGCAACCTTATTTGCATTTTTTAATGAGTTCAGTTATATAGGTCATTTAGATTGTCTTCCCATATGTTGTAGGAAAAAATGTTACCTTTCCATTATTAAGTGAGTTATTTTCATTATGTTCAGGCTTATATTTACCCCTTTTTCACTTGCTGAATGTGCTAGTTCATTTCCCCCCCTCAAACTCACGTTTGATTGGCAGGTGACTTGACCCCCCAACACACACACACATGCACTGACCCGACAAAAATACAACATGTCGCAAACATGCCGCCTCATCCGCCCCCTTCAAAGAGGAAGGATATTAGAAGTTTTTTTTTTTCAGCCAGCAGCAGCCACGGTAAGTAGTGTAAAAAGACGTCAATGTTATGGAGGTGGGGAACACACCACTAATTTTGCAATTGAAATTTTGCCACAACCTGCATCAGGGTTTGCATAACATTAAACTGAGAATTTGCTAACCTGCAAAACTCGAGTAGGAAGCTGCGTAGAGAGATGTGTCCTCCACTTTTGTCTGTATTTTCTGCTGTTAACGTTAATTAAACTGTGAGAAATATAGTAAACCGAGGTTTCCCCCCTTCTACCCAACTTTCATTTTTTGTTTTGTTTATGTGGTTTTAAAGCAAAACTTGGTAACTTTTCCATTTTGGCCGATTTTAGCGACGCTGGTGGACAAAAGCGGTAGTTTTTTTGAAGACTGCGTTTCCCACGAGGACCAGCGCATGAGCGCATAGTGTCTCTTTCTATGAGGGGCATAACAGAAAATAATAGATTTATTTTGCAATGATCAGTTAGCCTAACTAGGTTCATATTCGTGAGAAATGTAGCCCTGACCCCCATTTACCCAATCTGTTAGGTCTTATTATTGTCCCGTGCCCAGCAAAATGTGTACATGCATGTTATGCTGTTATATCATCCCTACCAATGTTGAGCCCAAACCTACGCCATTGCTCAAAATACTTTTTGCAAGTGTTTCCCTCCCATACTTTTAAGCATTGTGTTGTGCTAGCTTGAAAGCAGATTGTTGATCTGTTGACCACATTAGTCATGTAGCATATTTAAAAGACCCTTATTGGATGTTACAACGTTTAAGTATTTTCTGAAGGCATCTTTAGTATGTCCTGTCTTAATGCATCTAACCAAAACAAGCTGAAAGCACATGGTAGTACTTTGAGTATAAAATTCGCCTCTTGTAAGACGTTTCGCCGGTGTAGCACATTTTGGCAGAACATGTTTTTTTTTTCCTATTCTCGTCACATCTCATCCCGTCTTTCCTGTTCATTTTGCTTTTGCTGCTCGTTTTGTGAAATATCGACAGTGCTGTCATGCTCATTAATGGTCCTCTCTGGTTCAAATTGAAAGGGTTGAACAGATGACATGTTTATGTCGCTAGAGTCATACTCTGGAAGCCCGGCAGCGTAACCATGTGACGTCAGTGCCTTGCGACGTCAGCAACAATGGCGACCTACTAGTTAAACTAATTTTACAAATTGTATAGAAACGAAAACATCAAGAGGGGTTTCAATATCAAATTATTTTAACTCATATTTACGTTTATCTTGTAAGAACTACAAGTCTTTCTATCCGGGGATCCCTTTAAGGTATACTACTAGCTAACATAAAGACAGCCATCAAGTGGATCCAATATAGCAATGTGGCACAACAGTGACATTAGTAAGAACTGGACAGCCCTCCCAAATTGATGAAAAACAAGAACAAAAACTTCATAGTTTCATAGCTTCATGGAGTTTGCTAATAGGCTGACCCACTATTGAAGTAGCTGCACTGCAGGACTTTGGCTTGCATCGACTGCTTTGTTGAAATAACGTGCAGTAAAACATAACAAGACCAACCTGTAAGAATTGGGAACTTCTGGGTCCAAGAATTGATAAATTGTGAGAAAGAATTTTCAACTTTTTTGTTCAGAAATGCCACGCAGTGAAATATTTTGCTCATTGGTATGTAGCCACACAGTACAAAGAGGCATGCTCAGTCAAAACTGCTTTCTATTTTTCTTTTGTTTTATATTTATGAACTATTGAAAGTGTTTTTCCTAAAAGCATGCACTACTGTGGTGTCAGCTTACATGTGTCTTGTGATTAGGTTTAACAAAAGTAAACATAGAAGCTACCAAAAATGACCAAAGCACAAACATCTTTAGAGGGAAAAATACAAAAGAAGGGTCTAAGAAACCAAAGCTGCATACAACAGACACTTTCAGCAGATCTGCATAAAATGCAGTTTGATTGCTTCAGATGTTTTAATAATAACTGCTAATATTTTTTAAAGATGACCAAAAAGTCACTTGTTCGATAAAGGGTAAAGGTAAAAAAAAAAAAAAAGTTGCTCTATAAAGGGTTAAAGGTCTTAAAGCGGAAGTTCAGAATTTTTTGTGGAGCTCATTTCAACAAATTCCATGCAGTTTGTAAGTTCTGTTAGTTTCAAGGCTCCGGAGTGGCTAAGCTACGCGAGTCAATGGGGCCAACTTAGCATGCAATAAAAAATGATACAGATCTACGAAAAGATCCAACATAGTCAAATAAATTCATAATGCATATCACTGTTCCAGAACACCCATGCGGCCAAAACAATGTCACAAAATTCGTTTAATTATGCAGAACTATTTTTTTAGATGCGTAACATGACCACAATAGAGGAGTGCTTCGGCCACTCGTGCTCACGCTGCATTCGAAGAAGGTGGGAAGTCTGACTTATCCTGCTTGGAGGGTACAAGTTGCGACCTCAAAGCGTTCCAAGCAAATGTAAACAGCAAAGATGGCTGATTGCAATAAGTTTTTTTTTTAAATTTTGGTCATCAAAAGACATTTTGACCTCCAGCAAACCTGCCGTCTCGTAAGCGATCAAATAGTGGAGGCATTCCAATGATGTTTTTCCATATTGGAGGTTGGAAACTCTGACCATAGACTTCATAATGATATTCACGAGTCACATCCGTCGTACACTGCGTTTCGCCTTCAAGTAGGGAGCCTGCCCACATCGAGAGGGGTTATTCTCAAACACGCACGCAGCGATCTAATGCCGGATTTAGGTTGAAAAAGTGTGAAAGCTGTATCGCATACAAAGAGATTCAAAGGTAATTATTATATTTTTCGTACCATGCATACATTTTGAAACGTTCTGAAAAAAATCAATGGGAGAAATTATCCGCTATGGCTTTGCCGTCATAGTTCGCAATATATACGTAAAATAAATGCTAACTGCACGTTTTTTTTTTGTTTTTTGTTTTTTTTGCTTTAACCAAGAATCGAGACGTCCATATCTATAAATAATTCAGGGATTTAAGCATTTTTTTCACAAGAATTTTCAACGGAAAAAGCTCTTTGTTTTCATGAAGCGGCCACAGCACATTTGATATATTTACGTAAGATAAATGCTAACTGCCCGGTTCTTTGCTCTTTTAACAAAGAATCGAGACTGTTTTATGTCCATAACTATAAAGAATTCAGGGATTTAAGCATTTATTCACAAGATTTTTCAACGGAAAAAGCTCTTTGTGATGATAAGGCGGCGCTACAATGACTTAAAGTCTAGCAGCACATTCGACATATTTGCTTAAAATACATGCTAACAGCCCGTTTCTTTGCACTTTTAACAATGAATAGAGACTGACTGTTTTACATCCATATTTATAAAGAGTTGACGGATTTACGCATTTATTCGCAAGAATTTTAAACGTAAAAAGCTCTTTGTGTTTCCACTCGGTCAGCTTTGATGGTGATAGGCCCTCTATTAATCTGCTCCGCACCCGTGTCCCGTCACAATCGTTATGAAGTCTATGCTCTGACTTCTCACCTTCCTATAATGCAGCATCAGTCTGCTGAGTTAATTGACGGCCAGCAATATGGTTAAATGTGCATTTAGAGGCTGTGGAAATAGAAGAAATGGGCAAAGGAAAGTTTCCGCAAATTCCCTATGAAGAACGAGGAACAATATAAACTGGTTACTTGCTGCTGGCTACGACATAAAAAAATCAGCGGTGGGAAAAAAAACCATGTGATATCACTCCGCCCTGCTCCTCTGCAGAGCTGCTGGATTACAAATTTTGCTATTCATACTGCAATTATTGACATGCAGTGGTAAGTTTTAATAACTTTATCATGAAAACATAACCAACACTACTGATTGCATGGCACGTAACACGTCACCTTTGCTCATTAATATTCATGACGTTAGCAACTGTTGCTAGGGGGGTCAAACTCGCGTTTGTCCCTCATGCTAGATGTGTGTAAATAGTGTACGAACGAGATGTTTACTGAGCTAAACCTAAAAATACAGTCCGAAAATGATGTCCCTGGTGCCAAATTCACTGGTAAAGATGTGGAAGAACATACAAAAGTTCAGTTGAAGAGATGGCGAGATGTCAAGGGCTGAAAAGGACGGGAAAAAGAGCCGACCTGATCCAGAGGTAGCTTTTTTATCAACACCTTTTTTTTGTGTGCATTGCCTTTCGCTACTGACAATGAAATTCTCCTGTTTCAACAATCTATCCTTTACCACCATATGCCCTGTCTTTCTTATATATTATATCCTCTGGTTGTCTTACGTCTCTGACCATTCTTGGGGGTAATTTAAATTGCTATTTTTGTGTAGCGATCGCAAATGCTACTCAGTGACAGCCAACGAACACTTAATTTTTTCATTAATAACAAATCTTAATTCTATAATTTATTTACACTTCCTCCTTACTATAGTTGTCTTTTTTTTACAACAGAAAAGGTGACAACAGTGGCAGTCAGATACAATTTTAATTTTTTTCAGGTCATTCATTGTCAGACAGGAGCAGCACGGTAAAACGCCACTCCAAAAAGTAAGTAAAAATGTAAAAATGACTTACCTCTTCGTCCTCTGTAGGACCATGGCCCCGACCAAAATGTTTACTGCATATGAAGGTGAACGGCTTCACCTTGCTGAGGTTAAACTGGCCTTTTGACATGCGCATAAGGTGATCCGTTCTTCACATTTTTCCTCCGAGTTTTTGACTTCGGGAAACGTATGAAGAAAACATCCTTCATATGTCCAGTGGCGCCCCCAGGGGGTGGCCATGGCCACCCCTATAAATTTGTTGGCCACCCCACTGGCCACCCCGCTTGCCAATATATCGTTAGATTGTTGTCGCATCAATTATGCATTTCATCCCAAATGCAAATCTGCCAGCACCTGCTTTTCCCCAGTAATTATTTTGTTTTGTTAAATGTACACCTTATGCCTAATACATACATAACACAGAACAGAATTGTTGTGGAACTCAAAATGTTGACTGGACAGTTATGGACTATGCACATTAAATCATTATTAACATCAAACGTTACACAATGGAGGAAGTCGGACATCCGGGCATTAATGACGTCACCAGCCACAACAAAGCGTCGCCATATTTAAATGGGGGCAAAAGACGAGTCACAAGCAGTTGCTTTGTCGTGCATTGTAATACAAACGCGTTGAACTTTCGTCTTACTTGTGGTCTTTTTTCCGTCGGAATGACCAAAAGTTCCTGTGTTGCGGGTTGTCACACAAGGAAGAGTTCAGAGCCGCATTTGAAGTTCTTCATTCTTCTGAAAAACAAATGGCTGAAAGCAATTGATCGAGGAGCAGTAATAGAAGACGGTTCCGTGGACTATTCTCGCCTGTGGGAACCTAAATATAAGCACATTTACGTTTGCAGCCGACATTTTATTACTGGTGAGTAAACGTTAATCGTCTTTTTCTTTTTTGCCCCAACTAACTGCTAGGATTCAATAGACTGGGCAGTGGTTATTATTACCGGAACCGACAACTCGCAAAGCGTTATTTTTCTTTTGCCGTGAACTGCTCTGATCGTTCAATCGGTATATTATCGGCCGGGTGGAAATTGGTTATTTTGCCGTGACATGCTCACGGCTAAATAACGCTTGGAGGCGAATTACCGGTTAGGGCAGAAATAATCACTCCGTATATACTTCCAGTTTTCTTAAGTTTCACAAAGTACATATTCCACGTTATTGATAAAGGTAAACTTACTGGGTGACTTTATGAGATGTAGATGTTTCTGAACTCCACTGCAGGCAATTCCTTTGGATTTTTTATCCAGCTATCAGCTGCGACTTTGTATGGGCAGATTTGCAGGCCAATACACGCTAATTTTAAGTTGTATCGCCTTCTCGCGTCTGTCGGCAGTGACTCGTGATAATAGTAAGCCATGTTTATGATGTTTTTATGAAAAAAGACGCAAAACACACCTCAAATATATGAATTTCAGACAACGTTTGTCTATGGACGATTACCTTTGCGTGCCCCCTTCTCAAAATGGCGACACGTTGCTAAGTGAGATGACGTCATCGTGACATCACGCCGATTTCCCCCTCACCTTTTCACTGCAATTATATAATGAAAACCTGAAATTATGGCTTTTAGTTTTGGTGTGCCACCCCAAGATTTTAAGTGGCCCCATGTGGCCAACCCTATGAAAAATTTCTGGAGGCGCCACTGCATATGTCGTAATGTCTAGAGTCGTTTCCACAAGTTCCATAGCAGCAGTGTTTACTCGGCATGTTCTTTTTTGAAAAATTACCCGAGAAAATGAGCAGAAATAACATGTTTGTATGTGAGGGCGTGTCGAAAATCGCACTTTTGCTGTACGACTGCGATGTCACGGTGTAAAAATAGCATTTGCGCAGTACGCTATTGAAGCATGCTAGCTTAGCCACTTAGGAGCCCTGAAACTAACAAATAACTAACAAACTATACAGAATTTGTTGATCAACAACACCGACTAATTATACCCTCGCAAACTGGAATACTAAGTCTGATGTCAAAAATTCTGAACACCCCCTTAAGTGTCAACTTTTCATAGCTGTTCAGTGAATGGAGTGACCACAGTCACTGAAAGAGTTAAGGAAAATCGTCATTTGTATTTGAAATAATTTGTTTGTATTTTCTTCCTCTCAAAATAGGAATGGCTGTCGATGCAGACTTTTTTGTTGTGCTGTATGCTCCATTAGACTTTAATTCACTTCCTGTTATGATCGATGCGTCGTGCTCACAAATATTGCATGATATCGATCCATGTAATCACATTCTTTGCTCAGCCACTTTGCGGAGGGGGGTCCCATGTGTGGACTCCCCCCGAGCCACACCCCGCCCTCTCGGATCCTTGGTGCGGAGCGTCTGGTCTCTGGGAGGGTTAAACGTCACCGAGAGTAGGAAGTGGGTGGTTGTGTCGGAGCTGAGGATGGAGTAGTGGAGGCAGTGGAAGGGGACGAATACGATAACACGAAGCCGCGTGCGCGCGAGGCACGCTCGGACACATCCCGTCTGCGTGGACGATGCTTTCATTCTCATCTGAAAGCTTCGGCAACGGCGTCGCCTATTATGTGATTACAACGAAGTGCAGTTGATCGGGCATGATGATGACGATGCGTTCACGGAACTCCTGCACGGTGTCACTCCCGTGGATTTCTGGACCCGACACCGGAGGGGATTTTTTAACACAAGATCGTCCCGTCCACGCCGTTTTTTAAAGACTTGTATTCAATTGATTCGCGCCTGTGATATACAGTACCATTTTTAATCGTGATACATACACCATTGCTGGTAAATGATGGCCAATCGCGTTTCGATTTTTTGCTAAATTGACTCTCGGCGTGTGCTGGGTGCACGTCACGTGACATCGTGGTGTCGTCTGGGGAAGTCGCTTAAGAAAAAACAAACTACAGGGGGCCAAGACTCCATCCAAGAGTATCACCATGGATGACTCTGGCATCATTCGAAGACGAAGGCTTCAGGTAGGGACTGGAGGCTAGTCATTGTTTTTACATGCTTAAGCAACTGTTAAAAAATCCAGTATATGCTGGTGCCTTTGCAAGCAAGATCAGTGATAAACAGAACACTGGTAGTACCTAATACCAATAAATGTCAACGTTGGTAGTACTGTACAGTAATATTTTGGCTATTTAACAAAACAAACTTGTGATGAGTGACAAATTATTGGATCTACGACCAGGAGTGAAAGTGGATAGAATTTCTTGTCGGAACTCCCCGACGTGAAGGTCGCCACAGAGCCAGAAATTTTATTTATCAAATTTTTTTTTCGCTTTCGTTTTTTTTTTTTTTTTTTTTTTTGGGGGGGGGGGGGGTCAAACCTCTTAAACTACTGAAATGCCAAGAAAACTGTTTTAGCACAGTTATTTCTATAACACATACAAAACCAGATTTTCACTCAAAATTGTATTTTTTCAATGATTTGCAAAATAAAAGTTAACAACAGCAATAACCCCAACCTCAAGCTCCTATTTTTTATTTTCCCTCATTTCCTCACATACCAAATGCTAAATCTCAATTTTAACTATTTAAGAACATAGGATATATATTCAAATTGAAGTTAATGTAAACATTTACTTGTTTTTTTTTTTTTTTTTTAATCTTAAAGTAACATATATTCAGAAAAATAAGTACAAATGACTTATTATGCAGAGTGAAATGGAATATATTTTGAAGATCGTGCAAACATTGACTTTTTTTTTTAATCATAAGTAAATAATAAGTAGCCTAACATAAATGAACAAATATAAGTCCAAAGTGCACACTGACAGCGAATATGTTCTGAACCTCCCCATCAGAGCAAATAAAACTAAATATGATAACTAAGCCTCCACAACTATTTCGTTGCTCTTAAAGATTTGATGCATTTTATGTTGCATTGCCCTTTTTTTGTCCAATCAATTCAACAAGCTTTTTTTTGTTGTTGTTGTTGCTGTTCCAGAAAACATGCGCGTTTGAACCAATCAGAGCTAAACATCTCTGCTGATCACATGTCAGTATGTCAGCCAATTGAACGGATAAATGTGTCCAGGCGTTTTGCTTTGCTGCGTGCATTCGCACATTGACGTGACTCATCATCGTCAGACTCTGGTAACTGCAGGAGCTGGGGAAACCTCCATGCCGTGCGTGGAATTAAATCAATAATAAATATTGGTGGAAACGATGACACTACACAAGCACTTTATTATGCTTGTTGTTAACACTTATGTAAATCTGATGTTGGTAGATTGTTTTCTTCTTGGAGCTGAAATGCATGTGTGGCAGCCGAGCATTTTTTTTTTTTTTTTTTTTTTTTTAACATAGCGTTTTGACAGTTGCTGTCATATTTTTGGAATTAAAGCACCGTGTACTGGAACAGCATTCCGGCCCTGAATCTTATACTGGAACTGCGTTCCTGACCGTTCTGGCCCACTTTCACCCCTGTCTACGACCCAAGAAAAGTTATTACATTTTTGGGGAATTTAGTGTCCATGTTGTATTGCGTTAGCACTTCATATTTGTTCCACAAAACAACGGAAGATGAAGCCTACATAAGTGACTTGCTACATTTACAGTAGCTTAATGCACCTTAAAAAAAGGGACTCAAACTACCCACTTTCCCCCTTCTCTGCATAGTCATTTTTTTAAACGATGTTCATAACTAATTTTTCTGATAATTCTTTATATAGTTATTAAGATGAGTATAAGGAAAACATTAAGTGCACACATTGGGAAGAAAACAAGTACAAATGAACTACGACCACCCAGATTCCTAAAAGTATCAGCACCTCAGATACATAAGCAGACCCGAAGAGTGCACATGGCCTCAATTGGCAAACTCCAAACCTACAGACACAGTGATAATTCAAATAATAATAATTAAATAATCATATATAATCGGGCTCCGAGTATTGATGTGTATACATCCCTTCCTACCAAATTTCATTCTCATCCAGCCACGAATGACGGAGGACTGGGCAAAATGAGTTCGTGCCTTAGACAAGAACAAAATGTTTAACATTTTCAGCCCTCCCTCTATGTGGTCTAAAAGTACAAGATAGATTTTTTTGTAATTTCTTCACAATCTATTACGCTTTTCAAAACCCTACATATGATGTAGCAAGAAATCTGCACAAGTTTAGTACACTTGAAGTGTGTGGTCACTGTGGTGTGTATAAGATGACCACTATAGCACACCATAGCTGTATCTCCATTGCCAAACACTGGCTTTTTTGTTGTTGTTCAAATTACCTCAAATAACGTTAGTTGATTATTCAACACTTTGAAACTAGTCATTGTTTCCTTTAATATATTTTTTTCCAGTGGGGGACAAAAAAATTAAATTAATTTGGAAATTAAATTATTCTATAATAAATCCAAAGAATAGTATAAGCATAAACATGTTTTTATTTTAAAGATATTTATTGGACAGAATTATTCATTTTTAAATTATTTTAGTATTTATTAAACAGAACATCATGCGAAAAATAAAGGACAAAAAAGTTGAAAAACACCATTATCGGTGTGGTTGAGCAACGAGTCTTTAAAAGCTAATGATAACTGACTAGCATCTTTTCAATCAGGTGTCTTTCTCACAGAAATATTTCAATGATCTCATCTGAAAAATGAAGTCAGCAGAACATAATAACGTGTAGTTATTAAGATTAGCCAAATGCTACAATTACTGTACTGTAGTTTATTCACATTACTGACTCTGAATTTGCACTCAGTCAAATTAACTTAAGGCGGAAAACACTCAAGTGGCTTGATGTTCCGCTCTGAGACCCCCAATTTGGCCCCATTTCAAATTGTCCTATATGCATGTGTGATACATCATTGGGAAGCCTAAAGTGTATATTTTCTAGGGGGGGAATTTTTTTTTAACAGGAGGGCAATTTTGACACCTGAAAAGTAGGTCAAATCAGGTGAGTTAAAAATAGACATTTTTGAGACCTTTGAAAATTTGAAAGCTCGTCATTTAAAAAAAGGTTCTTGACACCCATCCTGTGGCATCTATGTGGCATGATGACTTTTGAAAAGTAATGCAGAAAATAATATGAATGCGAATAGAGAATTTTCCGATAAAAAGATTGATCAACGTATCTATCCATCTATCTATTGTGTTTAGCCTCCAAGCATAGGACCTAGGCTGTATAATTTAAGCATCTGATGTATCCAGTACATCGATATCATCCCATAATAAGCAATAGAAACGGCAACATAGATCAAATGGATAGGATGCTAGTCAGTTAGCCTGTAATGTCTGTACTACTTCTCGCGCTAGCGTTCGACTGCAATGTACAGTACGTAACATTTCCGGTAACTTGTTGCGTGATCAAATGCGAGCAGAATTAAAGACATGCTGATTTTAACTAGATATTATGGCCTACTAAGCTTGTTTCAGGCCAAAAACTCCGTGGAGCATGTATCACCGGGTGTACAGTGACAGTTGTGAATGGACACAACCGGGCTTTTAGCTTTTACTGTATATCTTAAAAACGGTTATTTCGCATGTAGCGATAGACGAAAATCATGTCCGAAACGAGTGGTCGAGATTTTCTTTTTCAGTTATTTTCTTTTATTTTTATTTATTTTTTAATTGTTTGGATCGATTATTTATCATCCAAATATTGGGAAAAAGCCATAGTAAAAAAAAAAATCCAATAAAACGATTGTTATGAGGTACCGTATTTTTCGGACTATAAGTCGCAGCCATAAAATGCTCAACGAAGAGGAAGAAACATATATAAGTTGTACCGGAGTATAAGTTGCATTTTTGGGGGAAATTTACTTG
Organism: Corythoichthys intestinalis; assembly: GCF_030265065.1. Taxonomy (NCBI): domain Eukaryota; kingdom Metazoa; phylum Chordata; class Actinopteri; order Syngnathiformes; family Syngnathidae; genus Corythoichthys; species Corythoichthys intestinalis. The sequence continues at coordinate 28,621,726 of NC_080402.1, forward strand.
ATAAAATCCAACACATAGAACAGGAATGTCATCTTGAAAGGCAACTTAAAATAAAAATACAAGAAAGAACAACATGCTGAATAAGTGTACGGTATGATAATGTTACATGATGCATGAACAAGCAAATGCGAACGTGGCAGGTATGTTAACGTAACATAGCTATTAAGGGTTATTCAGATAACTATCATATAAAGAACATGCTAACAAGTTTACCGAATCATCTGTGTCACTCCAAAACACCAAAATAACAGGTGAAATTATATAATAATGTGTTAATAATTTCACACACAAGTTGCTCCTGAGTATAAGTCGTACCCCCAGCCACATATGAAAAAAAACTGCGACTTAGTCCGAAAAATACGGTACATATCCGTGACCTAGTATTTACATATGCAATTTTTTTCATTGTGATGTGATTTGTTAAAAAGTTAAAAAGACGCGAGTGAATAACTTTATAAAGCATTTTTCTTTTTTCAAACAAAATAATACACATCAATTAATGATTCTAAGCTAAAAAAATGATAGAAACTCAGAATAAAACATGTAATTACTTACCTTGTTAATATGGCTGGGTTGAAACAAAAGCGGTTGCGATGTGTCCATAAATGGGGTTTCAGCGGTAAAACGGACAAATTAAAAATAGTCCGGGGGCATATTGCGTGATGAAGCTGCTATGGTCGCATCTCGACATATTGTTCTATCAAACACAACAATTCTTTTGTCATAAAATACAGTAGTTTATTTAGAAGTCAATTGCATGAACAAAAACTGCTTTTTCAGCCTTGCGTGTGTTTTCCGCCTTAAACTACAGATAAGCTACGTACTAGAGATCGTCCAATATAGTTTTTTTTTTTTTTGACCGATACTGATTATAAGTAATTGGAGGGGCCGATAACCAATTTTTTTGAGCCAATATTCATTTGCAATCAAAGTGTCAAAATTGGCGTAAAATATTTGAATTATGCAAACACTGAACTTCATTGAAATCACGTTTATTGAATCACACAAATAGAAAAAAAATAGGTCCAGAAGTACCTGAATTTCGTAGACTCAGAAACATCAATACAATACTACAATACAATACCAGTGCAGGAGACGGCAGGCAGGAGAGAGTGGCACGGCTGCATCTGAGCCGTAATAACCCAGTTAAATAGATTTTTTTCATATCGGCCGGTTTAACAAAAAAAAAAAAAAAAGGCCGATACCGATATACGTCAGATTTCCAAATATCAGCGCCGATAATTGGTCTATCTCTACGATGCACCATCGGCGGATTGTCCAGATGTTGTGAACATCTTTTTAAATTTAACAGCGTGGAAATGAGATGTGCAGAGTCCAGCTGGCTCCCGTTTTGCTGCATTTATACTTAGTGCAGCTTGCCAGTTGCTACCGCAGTTAGCTGATATGCTCCCACACTATAGTGGTGCATTAAAAAAATGTCTACCAAATAGAAATAACTTTCAGAAGAGGCATACGATCCTCCACTAAAGACATTAGCCAGTGGTAGTAGCTTGCCAAATGCCCACCAATGTCAGTAGATATGCTGTTTTGCCCAAAGTTGATCAAAATCCCATCCCTAGAACCCTTAAGGCTGAGTTATGCTTCTGCGGCAGAACTACGCCGACAAGGCAGACCCAATTTACAACCCTTCGCCGTAGCCTGACGTGCATCTCCACAACTTCTTGTCACGTGGAGACGTGACGCAAATGCACTGTGATTGGTCCGCTCAGGCTGTTATTTCCGTTTCAGCGGAAATCACCACCATTTACAAACATTCTTGCGTCTTCTGCGTCGCCTGTGCCTCAACATTTGTATGATCAACATTTGTTGTTCAACGTTGATGAGCTGAAGATCCACATTCAAGCCTTCCATCTCCGTTGGCATAGAGGAAGTCGACAAGAGTCCCACAAAACTGTAAAAACACAATGCCACACCCCTCTAGTGGCTTGGCGGTGAATTACAGAGCAACGCGTTCCCTTGCCGCAGAACTATCAAATGCTCATTGACGCCGTAGTCGCTACACTGTCACCACAACGCAGAAGCATAACTCAGGCTTTATTGTGCAATTTAGGGGGAATTATGTAAGTAGCCGTACATGGTGTAATTTTTGTTTATTGCATTAGTGCATATTGCATCATTAAGGGTTTTAGTACCCTACAAGAAATGGCCACTGGCTATTCTAGCTTACATTTAAACTCAATTGTAGGCAGTGCTGTTGAGCAGAGTAGGCGAGTGGTACGAGTTTCAGATGTACATTAAGCCGACTTGAGCCGTGAGTGCAAAAAGCAGCTTAGTCCACATCTTGCGAATGAAGTAGGTTAGTCAATATCTTGTACACTGTTGACTGCCAGCAAACGCCAAGGAGATATTCCTTCAAGGTTTTCCTCTGGCGTGAAATTAATCTAGTAAAGCAGCACAGGCCCACGGTTCACAAATACTGACTGCCACTTAGCTGCCTCAACATGTATTAATTTACAATTAAAGCGCTCGGCTGCACATCGTGCCATCTGCGGTACAAGACTGCTCATCATTTATGATATATAGACATGCCAAATTGGATGACTTCCTGTGCAAATCTTACCCGGTTTTGTAATTACGGACTCTGTGGATGTGATTGAGGAACACTAAACCAAAAATGTAGATTTGCGTATCTTTTATAACAGGATGCAGGAAGATGTTAGACAAGCCCAATGAAGCTGTCATACAACCACAAAATAGCTATTACAGGAACATAGTGATCAAGTTCCAAATGTATCTCAAGGATGTGGTCACCCCAAGAATGATTTTCGGTCACATATACGCACCCACACATAACACCTCCACCAACACAAGAGCCTAGAAACAACTAGATAATACAACAAGAGAAAGCCATAGAACAATAATAATAATGTTGAAATATCACAGATGAAATTTTTGCATGAAAATGTCAGAATTTTCCAGGAACAAAATATAATAATACTAAAATACAATTCTGAATTTTATGAGTCAATTATTCAAGAATAAAATACGAATTATAAGAAGAATGAATAATCGGTATCTAGCAAAATTGATGTATATATTTATCATTAACATATTAGTCAAAGGGAAAACCTATAAACCTGCGTTAAAATTAGTGTTGCACCGATACCATTTTTTGGCCACAATACCGATACCTGGCTGTGCAGTATCGGCCTATACATACCAATACCACTTTGTTAGAAATGTATATATACAGTGCCTTGCAAAAGTATTCGGCCCCTTTGAACCTTGCAACTTTTCGCCACATTTCAGGCTTCAAACATAAAGATATAAAATTTTAATTTTTTGTCAAGAATCAACAACAAGTGGGACACAATCGTGAAGTGGAACAAAATTTATTGGATAATTTAAACTTTTTTAACAAATAAAAAACTGAAAAGTGGGGCGTGCAATATTATTCGGCCCCCTTGCGTTAATACTTTGTAGCGCCACCTTTTGCTCCAATTACAGCTGCAAGTCGCTTGGGGTGTGTTTCTATCAGTTTTGCACATCGAGAGACTGACATTCTTGCCCATTCTTCCTTGCAAAACAGCTCGAGCTCAGTGAGGTTGGATGGAGAGTTTGTGAACAGCAGTCTTCAGCTCTTTCCACAGATTCTAGATTGGATTCAGGTCTGGACTTTGACTTGGCCATTCTAACACCTGGATACGTTTATTTTTGAACCATTCCATTGTAGATTTGGCTTTATGTTTTGGATCATTGTCCTGTTGGAAGATAAATCTCCGTCCCAGTCTCAGGTCTTGTGCAGATACCAACAGGTTTTCTTCCAGAATGTTCCTGTATTTGGCTGCATCCATCTTCCCGTCAATTTTAACCATCTTCCCTGTCCCTGCTGAAGAAAAGCAGGCCCAAACCATGATGCTGCCACCACCATGTTTGACAGTGGGGATGGTGTGTTCAGGGTGATGAGCTGTGTTGCTTTTACGCCAAACATATCGTTTTGCATTGTGGCCAAAAAGTTCAATTTTGGTTTCATCTGACCAGAGCACCTTCTTCCACATGTTTGGTGTGTCTCCCAGGTGGCTTGTGGCAAACTTTAAACAAGACTTTTTATGGATTTCTTTGAGAAATTTCTTTCTTCTTGCCACTGTTCCATAAAGGCCAGATTTGTGCAGTGTACGACTGATTGTTGTCCTATGGACAGACTCTCCCACCTCAGCTGTAGATCTCTGCAGTTCATCCACAGTGATCATGGGCCTCTTGGCTGCATCTCTGATCAGTTTTCTCCTTGTTTGAGAAGAAAGTTTGGAAGGACGGCCGGGTCTTGGTAGATTTGCAGTGGTCTGATGCTCGTTCCATTTCAATATGATGGCTTGCACAGTGCTCCTTGAGATGTTTAAAGCTTGGGAAATCTTTTTGTATCCAAATCCGGCTTTAAACTTCTCCACAACAGTATCTCGGACCTGCCTGGTGTGGTCCTTGGTTTTCATAATGCTCTCTGCACTTTAAACAGAACCCTGAGACTATCACAGAGCAGGTGCATTTATACGGAGACTTGATTACACACAGGTGGATTCTATTTATCATCATCGGTCATTTAGGACAACATTGGATCATTCAGAGATCCTCACTGAACTTCTGGAGTGAGTTTGCTGCACTGAAAGTAAAGGGGCCGAATAATATTGCACGCCCCACTTTTCAGTTTTTTATTTGTTAAAATTTTTTTAATTATCCAATAAATGTTGTTCCACTTCACGATTGTGTCCCACTTGTTGTTGATTCTTGACAAAAAAATTAAATTTCATATCTTTATGTTTGAAGCCTGAAATGTGGCGAAAGGTTGCAAGATTCAAGGGGGCCGAATACTTTTTCAAGGCACTGTATGTATGTATGTATGTATATATATATATATATATATATATATATATATATATATATATATATATTAGGGCTGTCAAACGATTAAAATTTTTTAATCGAGTTAATTACAGCTTAAAAATTAATTAATCGTAATTAATCGCAATTAATCGCAATTCAAACCATCTATAAAATATGCCATATTTTACTGTAAATTATTGTTGGAATGGAAAGATAAGACAAGATGGATATATACATTCAACATACGGTACATAAGGACTGTATTTGTTTATTATAACAATAAATCAACAAGATGGCATTAACATTATTAACATTCTGTTAAAGTGATCCATGAATAGAAAGACTTGTAGTTCTTAAAAGATGAATATTAGTACAAGTTATAGAAATGTTATATTAAAACGCCTCTTAATGTTTTCGTTTTAATAAAATTTGTAAAATTTTCAATCAAAAAATAAACTAGTAGCCCTATTCTGTCCTCAATGTGTGTGAGTACACAAATTGACAGATAGCGAACATAAGTTCCAAAAAGAAATCAGATGGTGTGGCAAAGTTGCATGGGCTTTACTGAAGTCATCTCTTTTTGACAGGAGCACGTTTCTTGTATTTTTGTAAAACTGAAAATAACAAGGCAATGTGTCAATAACTTGCATAAATCACAAAATAACATAAAATGTACACACACGTGTCCATTTGAGCAGTAGCACTAGCCAATTAGCTCACAAGCATCTAACAATGTAACTGCATTTCACCATATATGGGAACAAATTCAAATACACATCATCAATAACTATCTAATGCTCATGAATATAAACAAAGGAAGAATATAACTCACAAGCGATGCATGTATTAGACACAAACAGTGTGATGGGGCTATGAAAACTGCCACTAAATACTGGATGCGGATGTTAGCTGGTCTGAATAGCACTGTCTATTAGTGTGAGTTCGCGTCGACATAAGCACGTCAGAAAAGCGCGCCGAAACCCAAATAATCAGCTGCACTGAATCGCCAGCAGAGGGCGACATTACGCCACATAACATATGCAAGTCACACCCAAGCGCCAGCAGAGGGCGGAAAAACTCCATAAAACACAATTAACAAGTTGGCCTTTCACTGTACTGACATTTAAATCTCTCTAAGCGGGCCTAGTGCGTTAATTGCGTCAAATATTTTAACGTGATTAATTTAAAAAATTAATTAACGCCAGTTAACGCGATAATTTTGACAGCCCTAATATATATATATATATATATATATATATATATATATATATATATATATATATATACATATATATATACAAAGTGAATCCAGTAGAACTTTTTATTGCATACTTGGTATGGGTGACAATAGTTAAATAAACCTTTGGCTCTCAAAGGCCAAAATAGTGCTAAATTGATATAATAAAATAAAAATGTATAATACTAGCCCAACAGTAAGAAAGTAAAAATACAATGAATGAATAATGAATAAACTTTTTTAAACCCTGACTTGTGGCCCTCAAAGGCCAAACAGAGCAACTTTCATGAAATAATAAGTAATAATAATTGACAACAGCATCCTGTCTCCCTATTAGCCTCCCTCTTTGTGCACCAGTAGCAACATAACTCAACTCCAGCTATAGCTACGCACAAATGCAAACCGCAAACGAGTGAGACTCTCTCTCCGACACAGACACACTTAGCTTAGCTTACTTTGCTTACTTCTACAGCACTTTTGAGTTTTGAAACAGGTCTCAAATTACTGTGGTATTTCTTTCAGTAAGACAATAAAAGTAAAGTAGACGATTTGAACTGACCAGGGTTTGATGCTCCAGTCCAGCCCCCTTCCTCTGGAGCGCAGTCCAGCTGTTGCAGCCTCAACCTCTTTGTGTTCGTTCACGTTTCGTCTTCAAATGTTTTATCAGGTTTGAGGTATTGAAACTGGCCGACTTAACGCCACCTCTCGAAATTTTCAAGCCGCAAATCTTGCTTTCTATGCCGAAATATTTCCAGGCTGCCGACATTTCTTCTCATGGTTTGTTTTTCCTCCATATGAAAAAGCTGCCCGCCATTGGTTAAGAGCGGCTATTGACCTGCTCTCATTGGTCTGGAGCAGGCCAAACAGCGATAGCTGCTTGGCATGCAAAGTGATCACGTGTCATCACACAACAGAGATTGAAGTGAGCGTCAGGAGAAAAAAAGCCTGCGGTCAAGTGTCGTAATATTGGACCGGTAAATGGTATCGGCGCCCTCTTTGTTGGTACTCACCGATACTACCATTTCGGGCCTGATCGGCCCCCTATGGTGGCCGAGAGGTGTCAGGCGAAATGCAAAGTCCAAACACTTTGCAAAAAGAAAAAAAGCACGAACGCAAATTGCCACTACATGATCCTCAATTCCTAAAGCGCGATTGCAAATTGGCAAAAGCAAGTACCCCAATTGCTACAACACGACAGCAAATGGCTCGCAGCACAGCAGCAAATGACTCGCAGCACGAATGCAAAAGGCTTGCAGCACAACAGCAAAATCAAGCAGCACGACGGCAAGAGGATGACCCGGAAGTTTAAAAAAAAAAAGAAAAAAAAAAAAGAACACTTAGTATATTGCTTTATGTGCTTTGTGACCATCTCTACGGACCTCCGTATAGTTGCAAATATGAACAAAAATGATGTCAATTGTTTTTGCTTTAAAAGTTTTGTTGGTGCTTCTTTCGTTTTAGAGATATTTACAATTCTTTTATAGGTGAATTTGAGGTCAGCTAGGTTTTGTAGATACAGTATTAGGCTTTTATTGAGATATTAATTTCGAGTGGGGACGTCACTGGTTTAGCTCCCCGTGGCTAATGGAGCGTACCAACTCTCTCAATAACAAAGGGGTGTCCGAACAACTAGCACGAACGTAGCACAAACGAATGGCAACACTTCGGGACCAGTTTGGAATAAATGAGGGGCTAAGAGTGACGTCATCACTCGGAAGTAATAATAAGCACCCAAATTTACTTCATAATGGACCCGAATTTGTTTGTGTTATGATCGTGCTAGTTGTTGGGACACTCCTCTGTTGTTGATCAATTCGGCCACGGGAGCTAAGCTAAGGAAAAGCTACGAGCGACGTCACCACTCGAAATTAATAAAAGAATTGTAAATATCTCTAAAAGCAGCACAAACAAAACTTTTACTGAACAAACGATGGACAAGGGGGGGTAACGTCACGCATGTCCATAGAGATGGTCACAAAACACATATAGCATTTTAAAAAAAAAAAATCTTTAACTTCTGGATCATCCTCTTGCTGCCGTATTGCGAGATTTTGCTGTTGTGTTGCGTGTTTTTGCTGTTGTGCTGCGAGCCTTTTGCATTAATGCTGCGAGCTACTTGCTGTCGTGCTGCAAGCCATTTGCTTTTGTGTTGTGGCAAATTGAGTGCGTGCTTTTGCCAATTTGCAGTCACGCCTTAGGAATTGGAGATCGTGTTGTGGCAGTTTGCATTCCTTTTTTTTTTCTTTTGCAAAGCATTTGCAATTGGGGTGCGAGCTTTTTTCTATTTGCAAAGTGTTTGGACTTTGCATTTCGCCTGACACCTCTCGGCTACCGTAGCCCCCCCTCCCTGCCGATACTAGTATCGGAGGTTCTTTACTTAAAATGTGACTGTAGTATGTTTGAAAAGACACGTAATCAAGGGCAACAATTTGCCACCCTACAGTTTAATATGCATACATCGCGATCAATATTGTATTAATAAAAATAAATACCAAATAATAAAACGCTTTTTATATTGTGACAAGTGAATTTCACAAAAAGACCAATCTTATTTTATGAGAGTAACGTTGTATTATTAAGGACAAGCACCTGTTTTAAAAGGACTGTTTTGGATACAAGAAATCAAATCAGTATTTTTGTCCTCATTAACTCTATGAACATTGTGTTGTAGTGTTTAGAAAAAATATATTCTATGGGGGGAAAAAATCATACAAAAATAGAGTAGGGCTGTCAAAATTATCACGCTAACGCGCGGTAATTGATTTTTTTAGTTAATCACGTTAAAATATTTGACGCAATTAACGCACATGTCCCGCTCAGAAAGTATTCTGCCTTTTGGTAAGTTTTACAGCAAGGCTTTTTGTGCTGTCCAACAGCGAACTCTTGTGGTCGCTTTGCGACATGGTTTATTATTTTCTTCTTTTCTTTCTTCATAATGGCTGCACGACGTCTCGGGCTGATAATGTTGTGCTTATATCTTCCTTGGACAAGATTTGTCCGTAAGTATGGTTGTTGTAAAGAATGTACATATTATGTTAGTAAGCGAAATGTTATATTTTTTGTATGAGACGCTTTTTGTTTATGTTTAGTGAACCTGTATAGCGTGCTAAGCTAACGTTGTTGCTAATGCAATGCTTGTGTACTTTTATTTTGTAGTTTTACGACAGTCTAAAGAGGACAGTGGTTTGAGGCCATTTTATTAACAAATCAGATGAAAAAGGAAGAAGTCTAATTATTAAGGCGTCGTTCACTAGCTGTCTACCTTTGGAAAAAGTAGACGCTTCGGAGTGAGGACAGCATAGACAGATTTAAATGACAGTAGAGTGAAATGCCCACTACAGTCCTTATGTACCGTATGTTGAATGTATATATCCATCTTGTGTCTTATCTTTCCATTCCAACAATTTATTTGACAGAATATATATATAATTTACAGAAAAATATGGCATATTTTATAGATGGTTTGAATTGCAATTAATTGCGATTAATTATGATTAATTAATTTTTAAGCTGTAATTAACTCGATTAAAAATTTTAATCGTTTGACAGCCCTAAAATAGAGATATAATAGTGAAAGCAAAATCTTGTAAAATTTGAAACAACCTTATTATCTAAAAAAAAAAAACTTTTTTTTTTCTTGCAACATTATTTTTTTTTTTTTGGCTGTGATTGATTTTTGTCATTTCAGTGTGGCCCTACGCCTTCATACATTAGTGAGTCAAGCTATGCTTTTCTGTTCACTGAGCTTTGCACCTACTCGTTGACTCACTTTTACTGTACTTTGACTGTGAATGTGTTGATGTCCCCCCTATATGAAATCGACATACTGTACTACCACCCCCCTGCCACACTCTCCCTTTCCCACTGAAGTGGTCGATATCAATATCGGAGACTCAGGAGGTCTAAGTGTTGAGGATGTGGCGCAGTTGTCAGGCCCATTAGCAGGACTAATGGTGGCCTAAGAGCGCTTTGTGCCCTCGGGGGAGGAAGCAGAAGGGCGGCCTAAAAAGCCCAGAGGCCTAGATGAAGGGGGCAAAAGAGAAAAAGGCAGTATAGCTGTGGGCTCTGATAGACCCCTTTTAAGTGGCTGTTACAATATCAGGATCCCAACTGAGTGTGGGTCAATGTTGAAGAAAGGAAAAGGGGTTTCTGTTTTACATGAACATTTTCTATAGCAGATGGCGGAATTTTAGTTTGAGGGTTATGTTTCAGATATGGGATACAGTAGGTTCTCTAATGCCTGATCCTGTCTGACGGAGCATGCTCAGTTACTGTCATACACTGCACTTTATTTGATTGTTTAATATTTTATGGCAAATATGTGTTTTCATACAAATGTTTACTATAACTATGACTTCATTCAGACTACATCACCATAGGATAATAATAAACCATGGCACACTCCGGGTGCAAATTCAGATTATATTAGCACCAACAACAAATGCTAAATGAACAATGATCAAATCTGGACTAAACTGTGGTAACAAAAAGCATTTAAGTTTCTGTTAGGAAGAACTTTCATTTCAATTTTAAGTTCAGAGTAACAGCCAACACAGCCATTTCAAAGTGGGTAGGTAATAGGGCTGGGACGATCCGCGTTTATCACGATCCAATCCAATGTTTGACGATCTGATATGTACACAGAGGCATGTATCTCCGCTTGTTAAACGAGATGCCTTTGGACATTTATTCTTTTTTACATAGAAAAATGCATCCACTGTTGCAGCAACTGTTCCTGTGAAAAATAGAAAAACTATTTAAAACACTTCACATTTTATAGCGAGTCCCGATCCGATACCGAATTTTAATTTTATTTTTTTTTTAAGTTTTAAACATGTTACTGTCTGACTGAATTATTTTTAAACAAGAATAAAGTAGAAAAATACTTGTCTTTATGAAATGCTTCGAGTCAGTCCACTCAAATCCGCCCACGCTGCTTAGAACTAGGGCTGCAGCTATCGAATATTTTAGTAATCGAGTAATCGACTGAAAATTCTATCGATTAATCGAATAATTGGATAAAACAAATATATTTTTAGGTGAAGAGCAATTATAAATATACATGAGAAAACAAGACATTTCATCTAATCTTGAACCATTTTCAGTCAATGTCTTTATTTTCGATGTATATTGTTGAAAACAACCAACAATTGCATCTCGGATGTAACTACAATAAAAAAAAAAAGACTAATTCACTGCTTTCACTCAAAAAACCTTTAGATCTTATTTTAAAAAATCTATCTATCTATCTATCTATCTATCTATCTATCTATCTATCTATCTATCTATCTATCTATCTATCTATCTATCTATCTATCTATCTATCTATCTATCTATCTATCTATCTATCTATCTATCTATCTATCTATCTAGACCTAAAAATGCCGTTACGCTTGATAACACATCACTTAAAAGTTAGGATTTTTTCCCACGTGTTTCAATTGAATTTCTATTTTTGTCAAGCCATTTTTACGTTCTAGTTAAGTTTTAAGTTAGTCTAAACTGTAAGTCCTGAGAGGATTGTGAGTTTTTGCAGTGTTCAAAATAAATGTATGATACAGGCTGTATTGGAGCACATTAGGGACCAGTGCTACTTGGTGTCTACAGTAGCTTGTGTTTTATTTAAGAATAACAATTTATTGCATTTGAATGGGTGATTCTTTTAGCATATATTGTCACTACATTAGTGGTTGAATTGGTTAAAAAAGAATTTGCAATAATATCGCATATTGGCAATAATTTGAGACGATATATCGCCTACTAAAATTTGTTATCGCGACAGGCCTAACAAGAGGGAGCGTTATCAAATCGGGATATCTTTAGTTTGTCGGCTTGTGGCCGTAGCTGTGTTGGCGCAGTACATTAGAAGTATCTAATGCAGGGGTGTCCAAACATTTTGCAAAGGGGGCCAGATTTGGTGTGGTAAAAATGTGGGGGGCCGACCTTGGCTGACGTAATTTACGTAGAACAATATATTTAAGCAAATTTTAGCAACCCATTCTGTTTGTCACATTTGCAATTTTTTTTTTTTTTTTCATTCATAATTTCAACAATCTCGCAACTAGCCTTTGTGGGGTTCTCTTTCGACTTTCGGGCTCTTGCAAAATACTGCTGCTGTGAAATTGAACTAGCTTCAAGTTGCTTCAATTTCTCGCTGCGTATCTTCCCTGTAATCTGGTCGTACATGTCGGCATGTCTCGTTTGGTAATATCGCCTCACATTTTGAACTCTTTAAAAACAGCGACTGTCTCTTTGCAAATGAGGCAGACCCAGTTGTTGTGTATTTTAGTGAAGAAAAAGTCCAATTTCCACCTATCCTTGAAGCGTCGGCCATCGCAGTCAACTTTTTTTGTTGATTGTCGCTATTTTAAAAAATTGGAGGTAAAGGGTCACACGGGGTCATGTTGCTTAGAGTGCTGCTGCCTTTTAGTGGGTCAATGAGGAGCAGCATTTAGTGTGTAAGCTACTTCATATGCTGGTAGCTGTATTGCTGACCAATTTATTAAGTGTGTGTGGGCCAGACGTTATTGATTTTATGACAGAGGCTGGGGGCCGGATGAAATTTGACCACAGGCTGCATTTGGCCCCCGGGATGGACTTTGGACATGTCTGATCTAATGTATCGATACTCATAAAAAAGTATCGATACTCGGATCGTGACATAAAGGATCGTGATATATCGCCAAATATTTTTTCCCAGCTCTATTAGGTATATACTTTGATTTTTATTCCATTTATTACTTTTTTTTATCACCTTCTAAATGTTAGTGAGGTAATTATTTTTGCTCGTACAAAAGTCCCTGAGATTTAAATGACATGCAGTTCAAGACTGAGTCCCGCAGGCAAATAAAATAATTAAAGGAGGCTACACAGAGTCTTCAAAATTTTAATTATTTTTTTTTTCAATAACCAATGTCACACAGAGAGGAGAAAATGATTTCTTCTTATGGTTCTTATGAGGTGCAGTGTGCTCGACATAACCAACATAGCGCACCCCACATATAACAATATCTGTTGTAATACCAGTAGTAAGCATCGTCGGGCAAAACCTTGTAGAGACTGCTGTAAAATACAAAGATGAAACAGTAGTTTAAATATGAGAAGGTAGGCTAACAATATTGCAGTGTCAATCTTCTTAGGGTCATTTTGTATTCATTTTTAAATTAATTAATTAATGTTATTTGGGTCTAAGAACAATGCTGGCTTAAGTGAGCGTCCTAATTAGCTTGTGCTAACCACAAACCACTGTAATTATTGAACTGGTTTAACATTTACGATCATCGACCACAACCGTTTCCAAGCAGACCAGTGGAGAACAGTCACTCTCTTCAGGTCATATACATCACCGGTTACTCGCAGAGTATACACTTTTTGAGACATTTGATAACCAGGTCTGACTTTAACCACATGGGAGGGAAAATGTTGTAATCGTCAGTAAGAGTGTGACAATATCTCGATATATCGCGATATATCGTGATATTTTGCAACCCGATCGGTTATCGATATGCTCCCGCCAAGTATCGATACTTTTATTTAACATATTGGCCATACAATGGCGTATGGATGCTGTAAACTGCTCAATGTTTGTTGAGCAAATACTTGGCGGTACACTAGGGGCGCTCGGGAGTGGCGGTGAAGGTAAAGTGCGCACAAGTCGTCTAGAGAAGAAGAGAGGACGCTCCAAGTGGGTTGAAAAAATAAAAAAGCTTCGTGAGAATGGTGGAGGAAAAAATGAGAAAAATATTGCTACAAATCACACACGGGGACACACTTTAGATTTTACACCAACAAGAAAGAAGTAAGGTGAACAAGGACTTTGCTGTACGCAAGAATTGACAAAAATAAGGTTCACTGGCAGCTAGTGACGAAGTGCACACCGGATTTCTTCACTGCTTCTCTTTCATCACTTTAGGTAAGAAAGTTTTGCAATGTAATTGATTTTTAATTTACATGTATTATTTTGATGATATTTGGTGTTGAATGATATAAAATAAACCAGGACCCTAAACTGGATGAAAATGAATATCGAACAAGCCCACATGAATTTACCGATTTATTTGGTATTATTTGAGAACCACTTTCCATCGAGTTTACTACACAAACTGTTATTACTGCCATTTTGATACAATAAGCTACAAACATGGTTTGAATAGCTTCCAAGATGTATAAAGTGATGTGCATGATAATTAATGTAGCCTACATATCAAAAATAGGTAATTATTGCGTTTTTAATATCTATACATTCAATTCATATTTTTAATTCACTCCATACTTCCAACACAAAAATAAAATATCAGGATTTCAACTCAAAAGCTATTAAGTAGCTAATATTTTTTGTTTTATTTTGTTGTTTTTAAGGTGAGGAAGAATGTCACTGACCAAGTCTGACATCTCAAATGCTGAAGCAGATAGTGGAAGTGCTCAAACCAACGCTTTTGGCAACAAAGGTCATATACGAAGAAAAGACCCACCAATTTTATCATTGCCCCACTCCAAGCTCAACTGCTGACTGACACCTACAGCACTGTTTTTTTGGTTTTGTTTTTTGTTTTTGTTTTTTAACTTTAAAGAAATTAAGGGTGCCATTTATCATGATCTCTACAAGAGATATCAGTGGTTGTGGTTTGTTTCCTCTATATGTGCAGGTGCACAATTTGCAGTAGATTTACATTTTACAGCAATGCTGCACAGAAAAGGTGTCACTGTTTAATAAATGACTTAAACAGTATTTTTTCTATTTTGAAATCTTTTTTTTTTTTTCCGTTTCAACAGTTGTATCGTAAAATATCATGTATCCAATTTCTGACCAATATATCGATAATCGCTGTATCGTGATATCGTGAGATAATTGGTATCGTGAGCCTTGTATCGCGAATCGTATCGTATCATGAGGTGCCCTGAGGTTCCCACTCCTAATTGTCAGATTATAAGTATAGGTGTACCCTTTTTAGGAATGCTTATGTTTGGTTTGCGTCTTAAGATGATGTCCGGGTTGTTTGGTATTGAGATGAGACATTTCCATTTCAACTACTGTAGTGAAGGTTATTGTGCCATCAGTTATGGTAGGTGTCAGGAGCCTACTTAATGCACTGCTCTTTCGCTCACACTCACAAATCACTGTGTTCCTCATTGCCATCAAACCCCCCCTTGTCCCAAACCAACATACAGACACACAAACGCACACAGAATAATTTGTCCAATATTTTGTTCTGGGCAGTGAGCCAATTTTCAATATGCTAAGCACATGGTGATAGTTACTCCAGAAGAAGCAACTAGCTTCTGCCATTCACAGAATTATTTCACATTTTCCACTTGGACTTTTAATCAACGGTCAGACATCATATATTTGTTTGGAGACATAGGCGAGGTTCATCCTGCAATTCTTAATGCACATTTCTGATTTTTTTTTGTCACATCTGTTTTTTTAGCGTGCCCGTTCAGACTGCCTTTGTCCATTGAGCCTATTAATGTATTACGCACTCGCACTAATTCGCAGTCCCACACGCGCTGAGCTAACTGACCCGCATGCGCGGAAGCATCAAAACAAATGACTACACATGCTGGCTGTACTAGCGTGACCATATTTTGATTTCCAAAAAAGAGGACACTCAGCCCGGCCTCAAGATACTTGAATTTTACTTTAAGTTCACTCAAATATACCTATATCACTTTAATATATTTAAAGTGTGCCCCCTCACTCTGGATGGAAAAATGCAGTTTGAAAAAAAAAATAATAATAAATAATAATAATAATAATAAATATAGAATGCAGACCCATGAAAATGTAGTCCAGGCAATACACATACACACAGTAGGCAATGTGCCAACTAAACATTTTTTATAAATTACTATCACGATAATTGTCCTTGATGAATTGTTATTCCCATTCAATTGATATTCTCATTAAATGTTCTAGATTGCACTCAAACAATCACCGAAATAAACTGACAAACAATTCAACCAGCATGTTTCCAAACGTAGCAGTTCAAAACTACGTTTCCCAAAATGCCTAGCGTGGTTTAGCTTACTGATAGCTAGCTGAGGCAAAAAAACAAACTTTGCTATAAAAGTTTAATCATCGGCAGCGCAACGATGCGACACCAAACTGGATTTTACAGTCAAAGCTCTGACAGAAGTCAACAGTTTCCATTATATATGTATTTATTGTAAAAAACGTAACAACTGGGCAGGCGTTGTGGCCAAATCGTCAACCCAGTAGATGGCGGTAATGCCTCATGATAGGGGTAAACTGCCAACAAAAACAAGAAGAACTACTCCTTCCCTCCTTATTACTAGGAGCCATGTCATGGCAGGCAGGCGCTGCTACCCAGCGGCCAGAGGGATTCTCTTCAAGTTGGTCCCGTGAAAAATCATAAAAACCGGACATTTTTATGAATTTATAAAACCCGCCCGGACGACGAGGATACTACGTGAAAGTAGGACTTGTCCGGGCAAAAGAGGACGTTTAGTCACCCTGGGCTATACGTCATTCCAGGGTAATCATATTTTGATTTCCAAAAAGAGGACACAAATAACAGACATTAATAATCCCAATTTAGTCTTATATTCAAAGTTTATATGAATTGATAGAACGCATGCGCGCACTGTGCATGTGTGACGCTCACACATAAGCCATATGTTTGTGAGTGAGTTTGCCCTGACATGGCCATGTAAACACTACTGAAATATTGCCTATTTGGCGCACAGAAAGAAAACTGAGCATTATCAGGCTTATTGTTTTCTTCATTTTATTTTTCTATGACTGTGGTCAAGCTCGCCTCCTGCGTAAAAGCCGAGTTCAAGCTAGGCGCTATCACTAATGCACAGCTATATCGCTGCCGTCCTGTCGGCCACTCATGTTTTTTGCTGACGTAATTGCTGCATGAATTCCGATTTGGGAGACTTGACATTTCAGATCGCCGCCACATTCTGGAAAAATGTGGCCGATCGGATTTAAAATCATACGAAAGTGACCCAGGTCAGATTTGAAATGGTCCACTTCTATGCGATTTGTCCCGTTCAGACCGTCAAGTTAATGCCTCACTCGCGTCGGAAACACATGAATTGTCGGATTCATGCATTAAGAGCTGCGGTCTGAAAATAGCCATAATTTCTGGCGATCACACAAAGTTTCCTCGTGTAGTCCAAAACATGTACTGTATGTCAGTTGAAATGAACGACGTAATACTACTTTACAAATACAGAATTTCAACTTCAGTTCAAAACCAGGTACAGTATTTTTATAATGTGCTAGTATTCCGCATGCTGTGCCAGTACCGTATCAGTGATATTAATTCATTGGTGGAGAACATTTTTCCCGATATCATTCTAATTCCAATCATTAACAGGATTGATTAATTCATAGGACAACTTGACATATGCACAAATTTCTAGAAGAACCAAAATATGAAAACTCAAAAATAAATGAAACTGAAATTCTTTCGTTGAACTTGAGTCTTCTTTTTTGCAAGGTCATAATGACTTCATGAGCAAGTAGTAGTTTGGTTCTGTATGCAGTATGCTAATAATTAATTTTTCATTGTCCAAAATGTTCCTTGTAAAGAATACCAGAATAGGCTTTACCTTTCCAAACTGCTGTGTTTAGCTGAACTCAACTATTGTGCTTGGTATGCATTCAAGAACATTTTGTTTAACCTGGAAAACGGGAAGAAAACATCACGTATTTTCCATAAAAACTGATCCAACACCGATGTAATAAATTCACTGGTCAAACATCCACTGAAGGCTCTGATAAAATTCAAAGCTGTAAAGTAAATCTTGATGCCTGGTGGACCATTCAAGTGAAGAATACACAGTATGACATGTGCTTTGCAATAGGCTGTCACTCTTTTGGCAGCAGTAACAGAACAGAAGCTTTGATTCTGCCCAGAATGCCAGCACAATAACCTTTTTTCTTCCTTCCACTTTCCATTTAGTTTTGACTCCCTTCTTAGATTAATAGAAACTAAGTCAAAAAATCATGCTACACCCTTCTGTCATCTGTTAAGCAGAAAAGGTTACTCAATATTTGAACGTCTTCAAAAGGCCGTCTTGCAACATAGCAAGGTGACTAAAGGACAAATTAATTATTTGTACAAAGTCGTTGTTGCACGGACATGCTATATAATGCATTCATTTTCCCAAATATATCATTGCGTGGGTGCATCTGTGGCTCTGTCTGCATGACACACAAAATGTCTTTTTTTTTCGTTCTTATTTTGCCTGTCAACACAAAGTCCCTTATTATGCGTATATGTAGCTACTACTAACAACATTTGTTATAATTAAGTTTTCATTTGGAACACCAAATGATCGCCCAAGCCTGAATGAGAGCATTGATTGATATTTGTGACCTCCACTCTAATGGCTGTTTTTTTTTTTTTTTTTATATTTAAGTCCAACGCATGTGTACTGTAGACATGTACTATGCTACGCTGGGTGAGAAGAATGGGGGAAAAATGTGCACTACACCTAGGTTTTGTTAGCAGAGCCACCATGAGTACAAAAGCTGCGCACTAATAGATACTCGACTTGGAATTCACTTACTAGACACAAGTCAAAACAAGAACCAAATTGTCAAAGTACCGTATTGGCCCGGATATAAGATGGTGTTTTTTTTTGCATTGAAATAAGATTGAAAAAGAGGGGGTCGTCTTATATTCGCGGTCCTGACGTTATACCCATTCACGACGCTAGATGGCGCCAGATATCATTGAAGCGATGTTCTGTCATGACAGATCTCAGCTACTCTCCCCATTCACGACACTAGATAGCGCCAGATATCATTGAAGCGATGTTCTGTCATGACAGATCTCAGCTACTCTGAAGTTTAACCAGTTTGCATTATTTTATTCCCTGGGGTGCACATATTTTTTGCCCAGGTTCTCAGAGGAGGACCTGGAGATGTGACTTGGTCCTCATTGAGCTTGAGAGCTGACCTGCCTGATGCGATAAAATTATGACAACCTTTACTTAGAGCAGTGCTTCTCAATTATTTTCTGTTACGCCCCCCCCAAGGAAGACGTAAATGTTTCCCGCCCCCCCAAACTCTCTGCCGCCACTGTAAATAGTATTATTTGTCTATAAAATTACTATTATAAATACGCATCTGCCTAACATTGTGTCCTTTTTTTCTAATAAAGAAAAAAAGTAACAGATCAACTTATAATAAAGTATAACTTTATTAACATTGTTTTGTTTGTAACAGAGAAGACTTGTCGTGCATCAATTTGCCTGAATTAAAAAAAAAAGTCACATTCAAACTGTAAAAATACACTCAAGGTACATTTTTGACCATTTGATACAGAAAAATAAAATGTAATAAAATCCGTAAATAATAACATTCAAATTGATTAGAAACATTTACTCATGAGGACAATATGCCAAAATATTTGACCGAAAAAACAAAAATGAATAAAGGAAAAAAAGAGTGTCCTTGGACAGAAGGATAGTTTTTATTTTTGCTGCTCACACTCAGTATTACCTCCTTTGCAATGGTGTGGAGTCATTTTGCAATGAGCATGCTAACAATGCTCACTGGTTTACTGATATAACACTGACAAAGCAGGACTATTGTTGGCAATATTCGGCACGTTTTCGCTGAAAAACAATCAAGCGGCTTATCAATGAGATTGGGGTCGAATGTCTTTAAGTGGCGTCTTAATTGATTTGGCTTCTGGCAGTCCGCTATTATTATTTTCAGACACAGTAAACAGTAGTCTTTCCTCATCACCCCACTGTGCTAAAAGTCAAAGCTAAAAGGCAAACGGCACGAAAAAAGCGCATTCTCGGCGGCCGAGGTAGACCCGTAGGTGAGGGCGGTCGTCGTGACGATCCCAAGCCAAAAATGGCACTTCTCGGGCGGCGACGTGAGAACCGGACAAGACAGTGGGTCGCTGCGTGAGTGAGTCCGGTCGGAAAACGGCTTTCGAAAACGGCGGCGGCGCACTGCTCTTCGTATCTGTTTTCTGTGTGCTGACTCTGAGTGCTCTTCCTTAGTTCAAAAATACTGCACGCACTCTGAAAATGAGAGCGCCACTGCCACCCACTGAGTGGATGTGCAAGTACACTTTATTCCAGTCCGGCAAAAAAAAAAGAAAAAAGCATGTTCCCCGAGGACACATGCGCCCCCCCTGGCATCGCTCTGCGCCCCCCCAGGCGGGCGCGCCCCACTATTTGAGAAGTACTGACTTAGAGCCAATTACCTTTAATTAATTATATTAACAATTAACGCTTGATTAACATCAACTGGCACAACAAAATTGCCATTACTTTGAAGTGAAATGTAAAGAATCATATGCGGCTCCCACATTAACTCCAAGCCTTTGTAAAAGTGGGATGTCCTCCTCATAAGAGCTCATTGAACGTGCATGTATAGCTTTGTGAAATGCGAGCAAAAACACGTTTGTCAGTGCATGGCGCTGTTCTTCATTAACTTTATTCCGCCACTTGTCCATAGGGCGAGTGGGGCCCTGTCTGACATCGATAGTTTGCTTAATTGCCACATGCTCTGTTTTTTTCGTGCTTTTCAAAGTTTGGATGGCTGAAATTTTTGACCCTACATAAAATGCGCTGCTCTTATCAGCGACATTCGTATTCTCACGGCAAATTTTGCATTCATTCATTCATTCATTTGCTTCTAGCCATGGTACCTCCTGCAGCCACTTTTCAGCAAAATTCCTTTTTTTCGGTAGCTCCGGTGACGTCTCTGTCGTCTGTCTGTCTTTTGACGGGGGTGGGGAACACGGAAAAAATTACTCAGTAAGGCCTGAAGGGCTGCAACGCTTAATTGATTAACTCGAGTATTTGATTAGAAAAAAAAGATTCGAATTAAATTTTACTGATTCGAGTATTCGATTATTGTGGCGTTGTAATGGTTTATTTTGAAAGTGTTTGCATTCAGTTTTATTGATTTAATTGGATACACTGCCCTCTAGTCTGCCTCATTTCACATAGGTGAATCCAGCTGCTCCATGTTAAGACCAACATAAGCTAAGTTTTTGTTTGAGCTAATGTTTTTTTTAATGCATCCATAATTTAGTTTATGAGTATATATAGCCGTTTTTTGTGGGACTATGTGCCTCAACCATTTGTTAAGAGCATTTTTTAAATTAAATAAATAAATTAAAAAAGTTGGCATTTTATAGCATTTAAGCTAGCGACTTTTGCTATGTAAGTTAGCCAATTGTTCTTTTGTTAAACAGATCCTTATTTAATTTTTTTTTTTTTTTTTTATACCGTTTGAGGCTCAGCTCAGGTATTTTAATTTTTCATGTTCCTTATCCGATTACTCGTTTATTCGAAAAACTAGTTCATTGATTAATCGACTACTAAAATATTCGATAGCTGCAGCCTTAAAGGCCTGGCTCTTTGACATTTTGAGAAGTGATTTTCTCGTGTCCGCCACAAATACAGTGGTCAGCCATCGGTACGCAAATACGTATGGAAGCCGTTGAGGGCCAGCGCGTTTGTCTACGTCCAGTACGCATGCGCGCATGCGGACCACTTATGTGCACCTCTGTTTATTGCAATGTTTTTCCTTATTCAGATTTGTTTCAAAACTACAATTACAGTTAGACTTCACTTTGATGGTTAATGCAGTTATTGCATTTTGTTGTTTGTTATCAAGATAGATTGGTTTATTTAAATTTCAAAAACCAGAAGCCATTCATTTACGAATGTGTAGTTTACATATTTAAATTTTCAGATATTAAGATTTGAATGAGGCAAAATAACATGCTTTTTCTCTCAAATATGTTGTTATAGTCATTTGTTTTGGATGTACGGTAATTATTTTCTGTATAAAAATTAATTTGGGATTCAAAAAGTCTTTTTTTCAAACTTGAGTCTTGAAAAAGAGGGGGTCGTCTTATAATCAAGGCCGTCTTATATTCGGGCCAATATGGTATAATACAGAAATTAAAAGAAAACATATCCTTCAAGTTTAAATAATCCCTTTACTCATTCTTGAGTTACCTTGAACACAAACAGACAGAGAAACAAAACGACAGACGTACAAATAAACAGAAAACGAATGCATCATACAGAAGAAATTGCAAATACCCGTATTTTTCGTATAAGTCGCACCAGTCATAAAATGCCCAACGAAGAGGGAAAAAAACATATATTAGTCGCATTTTGGGGGGAAATTTACTTGAGAAAATACAACACATAGAACAGATATGTCAACTTGAATGGCAATTTAAATCTAAAAATACAATACAGAACAACATGCTGAATAAGCGTACAGTATAATAATGTTACATGATTCATGAACAACGAAATGCGAACGTGGCCTGTATTAACATACAGGCATAACATACAGACATAGCTATTAAGAATTATTCTGATAACTATAGCATAAAGAACATGCTAACAAGTTTACCAAACCATCAGCGTCACTCCAAAACACCAAAATAACATGTGAAATGATATCATGTGTTAATAATTTCACACATAAGTCACTCCAGAGTATAAGTCGCACCCCCAGCCAAACAATGAAAAAAAAAAAAAAACGACTTATAGTCCGAAAAATACGGTATCTTGAAAAACCTCCAATGAAAAATACACAAATATTATAAAGATGAAATGGTGGAAAAATCAAAAGATACTAAGTTAGTAGCAGCAGTATTATCCATATAAATATTAAGGTGGAAAGAAAACAATTATTGGGAAAAAAAAAAACGTTACTAAAGGAAAAATAGTTTAAATGTAAGATGGTTTGAATATAAGTAAAAATGGGAATTAGCTCCAAAATAACAAATTCCACTGGACAAAGAGCTAGAAAACATGCTAAGCGTGAGTTCATTTTATTTGTTGAGTTTATTGTTTTGTTCCAAGCAAATGTGCTGAAGGTGTAAAAGGTTGCATAGTCAGGTTTTATTAAACAGGCAAGGCTTGTGATTTTTGGATCATTCTTGTTGGACTGACTTCAAAATACCTGAAAATGTGCAACTCGGGGCCCATAGAAATATTTAGTAGTCATGCGGTCATCCTAATCATAGACACTAAAACCTATTAACCCCCACCATGCCCGAATTTAATTTGATTTTGTGAGTATATGCACAAAAAGACTTATAGAAAAGGAATTCAAAAACAAAATCTTATATGCATTTTTACATACAGTACCTGCTGACTGACCCCACAACAACAAGTGTGTTGGGGTTTTATCCATGAGTAGCCCTAACACCCCTTAACTAAACACACACAGACATGTAAGCACATGCTGTCTGAGTCACTCTGGCCAAGCTTACTTCCTCCTGATGATGTAACTCATTAGCCATCCCAGAAAAAGCACCCTGTGATGGGTGAAGTCATTCTCATTTAAAAATAATATATAAGTGATCACAGTTCCACAGGAGCGCCATCACACAGGCACAGAAATCCATCTGTCATCAGTAAAACCTACCACCAAGTGCATGTTTTGATGATTTTAATGTCATCTTAATATAATGCAAAAGTATGGCCCAATTTTTAAGTATTTGTTCCAAAGCTTTCCTTAAATTTCTCCTTGCTAGTCTATAAATTACAAGTAATTTTGAATCTACCAAGACTACACATTGATGCTTTAAAGCAACACTAGGTAACTTTTCAACCTTTATAAAATATTTTCATAACATTTGTGATAATATGACGACTGACATCTAGTTGAATGATGCCTCTTTTATATCTTGAGGGGGTCTGTGACGCTTTCACCAGTACTAACTAACTGCCACACAAAAAAACTACAAATGTGTTGACTGCTTTTCGGAAGACGTCACTTTTCCTTTCCACATTCATTATAAAGACTGAAGTCAATGCGAACGCTTTCGGGCGAACTCTGTAAAGATGGCAGAGCAACAAAAGAGACAAAAAGATTTTTTTGTGGAGGACAAAAAAGGAGAATACCAGGAAATACAGAATAAACATTGGCCTGGCTTTCACCCGCTGGCTTGACGACACCCCCCAGCGAAAGAGGGGTCGAGGGTTTGGCTGAGGGTTTTGCCACAGTAAGCTACATGGTTGCTTATCGTCATATGCTATTGTTTAGCCACAACTGGATTCATTACCTTATTGCTATTCATCCTTCACACAGCCGGTGACCGGGAGATTTATTTTTGATTGATTGATTGATTGATTTATGAATTGATTTTACGACACCGTGCGGGTGTGCTCTGGTCCTCATGGGAAACGCAGTTTTCCGTTAGGCAAAACATTACCGCTTTTGTCCACCGGCGTTGCTAAATTCGACCAAAACTGAAACGTTACTACGTGTTGCTTTAAAGAACATGTAAGAAATGTAGAATATAAAGTTTTATTATACATTTTCATGCCTTCAAAAAAAAATCTCGATGTTTATTTTTAACTTTTTTTGGTACTTGTTACCATTCTTATACAAATACTTGATGTCAATAAAATAATGCTTATGCAGTTGGCTGAAGGTCACACAAGGTCTACTTATTGATTTGTTAATATCAACTTACTGTAATACAGTAGATGCTTTCCCTTCATATCCAAAAGCTTTCAGGATGCATTAATTCTTAATTCATTTTTTTCTTCTTTTTCACTTCTCGTTTCAGCGCGTCACAATTTTAATTGACGAAAAGGTGATAGCCTACTCAATGACTTAGACAAACAAAGCTCCAACCATTCCGTTGTAAGCATCACAACTTGTGTAATAATAAATACAATGTAGATGTAGTTTCCAATTAATAGTATTGTGGATATTTTGTTCAGTTGAACCTTACATGACTTTTGTTATGATCACGAAAACACAAAAGACAAAAGCATATACAGTGAGGAGCAGAAGTATTTGCACCCCTTGTGACTTTGCCAACTCACCCACTTAGAAAATAGGTAAAGGTCTGAAATTTCAGTCATAGATGCATTTCCACTTAGACATAATCTAAAAATAAATTCGGAACTCATATTGTGTGATGTTTCAATAATTTAATGGTAATTTACTGGGGTTCATAAGTGTTTGTACCCTTAAGAAAATCAGTGCTAATATTTAATGCAGAAGCCTCTTTCTGCAATGACAGAGGTCAGACGCTTTGTGTAGTTCTTCACCAGGTTTTCACATATGGAATCAGGGATTTTGGCCCATTCCTCTACAAAAATCTTCTCTAGATCTGTCAGGTTTCAGGGCTGTCGTTGAAAAACACCAAGTTTCAGCTCCGTCCAAAGATTTTCTTTTGGATTGAGGTCTGGAGACTGGCTAGGCAACTTCAGAACCTTGAAATGCTTTTTACGCAACCACTCCTTGGTCAGCTTGGCTGTGTGTTTCAGATCATTGTCATGTTGGATTCAGCCACGACTCATCTTCAAGTCTCTGACTTAGGTTGTGGCTCAAAATCTGACGATACATTTCACCATTCATCCTCTACTTTATACAGTAGGGGTGTGACAAAATATCGAAATGGTGATATATCGTGATACTTTGTATCCCAAAAGGTTATCGATATGCTCCTGCCAAGAATCGAGATATCGTTTTAAAAAGGTGTTAATGTCTAAAAATAAATAAATAAATAAATAAGTAAATAAAAAGGAACCAACAAGTTGCTACCAAAATCTTCCACCATAATAGTGTCTCAGTTAACTCTAAGGCTGCATTGACGGTGCACGACGCTTTACAGGTCACTTGCAGTTCATTTTAGGGCATTTATAGGTCATTTCCTGATGAGTTTGAGTCACTGCCTATTCATTTGAGTGATTCCCGGGTCACTTCCTGTTCTGTAACTCAAAATCAACAGGAAGTGACCCATAAAATACACCAAAATCAACAGGAAGTAACTGAACATCAACAGGTAAATGACCTTAAATGGCCCAAAATTACCTCATTGCCTGGCATTGGCTGCCACTGACGTCCGTAGACGTTCAATCCGTTTGAGGTGCGAGGGATTTCAAATGGATTGGACGTCTACTAGTGATAAACTCATTCCAATTCACAGCAGAAGCTTGTTTTTCTGTTTATTAGTTGTTGGTCAGAAAATCATTCTAGGATATTCTACAAATGTATTGATAATCGTATCGCCATATCGTCAGATCATCGTTATCGTGAGCTTTGTATCGCAAATCGTATCGTATAATGAGGTACCTAGAGGTTTCGACTCCTATTATACAGTACAGTCCTCCTGTCCCCTTTGCCAAAAAGCAGCCCCAAAGCATGGGTTTTCCACCCCCATACTTCACAGTGGGGATGGTGTTCTTGGGATTGTACTCATCCTTCTTTTTCCTCCACACACAACGAGTAAAGTTTGCATCAAAAAGTTCTACTTTGGTCTCATCTGACCACATGACTTTCTCCCATGACCCCTCTACTTTAGATGGGCCTTCACATGTACTGGCTTCAACAGGATAACCTTCTAAGCAATGCATGATTTTAAACCATTGCACCGTAGTGTTTTACTGACAGTAGCCTTTGAAACTGTGCATCCAGCTCTCTTCGAGTCATTGACCACTTCATGCCGTGTAGTTCTCGGCTGAGCCCTCACGTTTCTCATCATGAGAGATGCCCCACGAGGAGAGATTTTACATAGAGCCCCAGTCTGAGGTAGGTTATCAGTCATGTTTAGCCTTTTCCGTTTTTCTAACAATTGCTGTAACTGTTAATTTATTATCACCAAGCTGCTTTCTAATTGTCCCATAACCTTTTCCAGCTTTGTGGAGCTCAATTTGTTTTCCTCTGGTGTCTTTTGAAAGCTCTTTGATCTCGCCCATGGTAGCAGTTGGATTTTGACCAACTGTGGGGTGCACTGGTAACAATGTTGAGCTCAAACGGGTGGTGGGTGGGTATGTACTCATGGGGTAAGGTGGGCATTTTTTTTTAAGGTAGACTGAGAACTCTTTGAGTGTCATAATTATTGCTGATTCTCAGGGGTACAATTATGAACCCTAGTAAATTACAAATGAATTATTCAAAAAATCTTACAATGTGTTTTCTGGATGTTTTTTTAATTACATTTTAGTCTCCATGAGTGGAAATGCATCTATGATTATAATTTCAGACCTTTACCTATTTTCTAAGTGGGTGAACTTGCAAAATCACAAGGGGTCCAAATACTTCAGCTCTTCACTGTTTCTCTGAGTGTTGATAATAATTCTTTTTCCATCTGAGAAAAGTCCAAAGAAATCATTGACAGTGACTAGGAACAGATACTGTTCAACGATTAGGTTAATCTTTGTATCGTGGTATACAGTATGACGTACTATATGTGGAATGTGACTCTGTTCTTATCCCAAATGAGAATACAGGAAGTTGAAAGTATTCTGTTTCAGTGATATGCATGAATCGATCACAGGCTGTGCAGGGAGGACGTTCCTGAGTGTATTTTGATACGATTTATAAGTACAGTCTATTCAGATTTCGCCACGCGGAGTTTGCGGCAGGACAAAACTATTTGTACTAGAAGTGGTAGTAGTACTAGTACTAATATTAATAATCTAGACTCTGCCATTGTGTTGATTTTCTTCAACATGAGAGGTTCCTCTACACTGAACGTTAAGAAGTCATCACACCGCTGTTTTTGTGATTAAAACAAAAGTAGACCTAGATGAGTTAAAAATGAAAGAGATGAAAAACCTCTGTAATATTTTATTATGGGTTTTTTTTTTCTAACACAAAAAGGATGGCCTCCTGCTTTGAAAATCTTATGTAACTTCCAATGTTTATCTTCACCTTCTCACGTTACTTTTCATGTCATATCTTGTGGGGGCATTGCATGGAGTCAAATCCCAAAATTGGCCTCTGAATTTTACATGTACATACAGTGGGGCAAATAAGTATTTAGTCAACCACCAATTGGGCAAGTTCTCCTACTTGAAAAGATTAGAGAGGCCTGCAATTGTCAACATGGGTAAACCTCAAACATGAGAGACAGAATGTGGGGAAAAAAACAAAATCATATTGTTTGATTTTTAAAGAATTTATTTCCAAATTAGAGTGTAAAATAAGTATTTGTTCACCTACAAACAAGCAAGATTTCTAGCTGTCAAAAGAGGTCTAACTTCTTCTAACGAGGCTCCGTTCGTTACCTGTATTAATAGCACCTCTTTTAACTCATTATCGGTATAAAAGACACCTGTCCACAATCTCAGTCAGTCACACTCCAAACTCCACTATGGCCAAGACCAAAGAGCTGTCGAAGGACACCAGAGACAAAATCGTAAACCTGCACCAGGCTGGGAAGACTGAATCTGCAATAGGTGAAACGCTTGGTGTAAAGAAATCAACTGTGGGAGTAATTATTAGAAAATGGAAGACGTACAAGACCACTGATAATCTCCCTCAATCTGGGGCACCATGCAAGATCTCACCCTGTGGAGTCAAAATGATTACAAGAACGGTGAGCAAAAATCCCAGAACCACACGGGGGGACCTAGTGAATGACCTACAGAGAGCTGGGACCACAGTAACAAAGGCTACTATCAGTAACACAATGCGCCGCCAGGGACTCAAATCCTGCACTGCCAGACGTGTCCCCGCGCTGAAGAAAGTACACGTCCAGGCCTGTCTGTGGTTCGCTAGAGAGCATTTGGATGATCCAGAAGAGGACTGGAAGAATGTGTTATGGTCAGATGAAACCAAAATAGAACTTTTTGGTAGAAACACAGGTTTTCGTGCTTGGAGGAGAAAGAATACTGAATTGCATCCAAAGAACACCATACCCACTGTGAAGTATGGGGGTGGAAACATCATGCTTTGGGGCTTTTTTCTGCAAATGGACCAGGACGACTGATCTGTGTTAAGAATGAATGGGGCCATGTATCGAGAGATTTTGAGTGAAAATCTCCTTCCATCAGCAAGGGCATTGAAGATGAGGCGTGGCTGGGTCTTTCAGCATGACAATGATCCCAAACACAAAGCCAGGGCAACAAAGTAGTGGCTTCGTAAGAAGCATTTCAAGGTCCTGGAGTGGCCTAGCTAGTGTCCAGATCTCAACCCCATAGAAAATCTGTGGAGGTAGTTGAAAGTCCGTGTTGCTCAACGACGGCCCCAAAACATCACTGCTCCAGAGGAGATCTGCATGGAGGAATGGGCTCAAATACCAGCAACAGTGTGTGAAAAGCTTGTGAAGAGTTACACAAAACGTTTGGCCTCCGTTATTGCCAACAAAGGGTACATAACAAAGTATTGAGATGAACTTTTGGTATTGACCAAATACTTATTTTCCACCATGATTTGCAAATAACTTCTTTAAAAATCAAACAATTTGATTTTCTGTTTTTGTTTTTTCCACATTCTGTCTCTCATGGTTGAGGTTTACCCATGTTGACAATTACAGGCCTTTGTAATATTTTCCAAGTGGGGCAACTTGCAAAAGTAGTGGTTGACTAAATACTTATTTGCACCACTGTACAATTAATTAATTCTAAGCGAATTACGATAAAATATATATTTTAAAAAAGTTAAAACATGAGGCTGTGCATTCCTATTTTAACCTTTTTCGTAAAACCTCTGGTACAAATAAACTGCCTGTTTTAAATCTAATTGACTTCCTTTTTGGGTTTCAGTCTTTTGAGGTTTTACAATATGTTCAGTTTGCAGTCTTTAGCTTTGCAGAATAATTCTGATTGGTGTGGTTATTATAAACCCACAGCCTTTCAGACTGATGTTGTTTAAGATCAAGGAGTAGAGGGAGGAGCAGATGCTGGCTTGCGGTACCAAACTAAAACTGGTTGAGTTTGGTTTTTGCAGGCGAGTGGTGAGATTGTTTTGATGTGAGAGCACCAGCTGTCAAGTCGCGTTTCATCAGTTTGCCTTTGTTCCTGCTTTTGGAACGCTTATGTTTGTATTATCAAGACAAAGGATTTGACACAGAGAAGGGAAATGAATTGAGAACATCCCATATGATTGGACAGAAGAGTATTTACTACTGGGGCATCATTAGTTCTTTCACAGTCGTGTTGATTTTCAAAGGCTGACCTCGATGTTGTTGGTCTGTGCAGACTTATTGGATAATCTGACAAGAGATATGTAAGCCAATCTCTCCAACACTGAGCCTAATAGACTCAAATTGACAACGCATGGTGCCACAAGCACAGTAGAGATGGTACGTCCCACTTGATCCTAATCACATCAGTGTCCTCGCTGCTGTGTCCCGTCGTCATAAAAAGAGCTGAAACCGTTTTAAAATTGACTTTTGCTTCACTTGACCTGCCGTTTCCTGTCACCCAGAAATCCCTGGAGCATTGACGAGATTTGTTGTTGCACCGCTCATTTGATTAGTGGTGTAATCACAAACCTGGCCTTGGCTGATTCGCATCCAACATTACAACTATTAACTAAGATGAGATTTTGAGAATGAGAATAGTCCTTATCTGAATACGTATTTTATGTCTAGTTATATATATATTAGGGCTGTCAAACGATTAAAATTTTTAATCGAGTTAATTACAGCTTAAAAATGAATTAATCGTAATTAATCGCAATTAATCGCAATTAATCGCAATTCAAACCATCTATAAAATATGCCATATTTTTCTGTAAATTATATATATATTCTGTAAAATAAATTGTTGGAATGGAAAGATACAACACAAGATGGATATATACATTCAACATACGGTACATAAGGACTGTAGTGGGCATTTCACTCTACTGTCATTTAAATCTGTCTATGCTGTCCTCACTCCGAAGCGTCTACTTTTTCCAAAGCTAGACAGCTAGTGAAAGATGCCTTAATAATCAGACTTCTTCCTTTTTCATGTGATTTATTAATAAAATGGCCTCAAACCATTGTCCTCTTTAGACCGTCGTAAAACTACAAAAAAAAGTACACGAGCATTGCATTAGCAACAACGTTAGCTTGGCACGCTATACAGGTTCACTAAATATAAACAAAAAGCGTCTCATACAAAAAATATAACATTTCACTTACTAAAATAATATGTACATTCTTTACAACAACCATACTTACGGACAAATCTTGTCCAAGGATCATATAAGCACAACATTACAACGTAGGCGTCAGCCCGAGACGTCGTGCAGCCATATTGAACTGGCAAGAAAACAATAAACCATGTCGCAAAGCGACCAAAAGAGTTCGCTGTTAGACAGCACAAAAAGCATTGCTGTAAAACTTACCAAAAGGCAGAATACTGTCTGAGCGGGACATGTGCGTTAATTGCGTCAAATATTTTAACGTGATTAATTTAAAAAATAATTACCGCGCGTTAACGCGATAATTTTGACAGCCCTAATATATATATATATATGTGTGTATATATATATGTGTATATCGATATAATATATACTGTACATTTGTGCTGTCAAGCAATTAACAATTTTAATCGTCAATCGCATTTTTGTATCGTTAACTCGTAGTTAACTCACTTTACTGGTTTTTTTTTACCCTTTATTTCTGTCCTAGTGTTTTATCAAATATTAATACTAGTGCCGTCGAGCGATTAAAAGATCAATCACATGCAGTCCTGAGTTAATTCGCAATTAATCACATTTTGTTTTCATTTTTTTAAATGCAAAAATGATTATACATTTGAAGTTTTAAATGTACACCTATTAGCACAGTTGACAAATGTGTTTCGCTTACATAATTCAAATTTAAGCCTCATCAGAAACTATAGTTAGGCAACTTTACATTCGTAAAGATGAATTAAATATCAATTTTCACCCATTATACTTTATTTTGTATATCTTTATTTTATGTACTTTACATTTCTACATACATGTCTACTTTAATAAATTATAACATTTGTTGCCATTGGGTCAATATTGTTTGTGAAACAATAAATTCCCGCGGCACGGTGGCTGAGTGGTTAGCACGTCTGCCTCACAGTTCTGAGATCAAGGGTTCAATCCCGGGCTTCGGCCTTCCTGGAGTTTGCATGTTCTCCCCGTGCCTGCGTGGGTTTCCTCCGGGAACTCCGGTTTCCTCCCACATCCCAAAAACATGCATGGTAGGCTGATTGAACACTCTAAATTGTCCATAGGTGTGAGTGTGTGCGTGAATGGTTGTGTGTCTCCTTGTGCCCTGCGATTGGCTGGCAACCAATTCAGGGTGTCCCCTGCCTACTGCCCGTAGTTAGCTGGGATAGGCTCTAGCACCTCCGCGACCCTCGTGAGGAATAAGCGGCATGGAAAATGAATGAATGAATGAATGAATGAATAAATTCCCAAAAATGTTGAAGATTAGATAAAAAATATAAAGTCAGGAAAATCTTTGTTTTCCAACGCATTTATATTTTAGGGGGATTTGCGTCAGTTAATCCACCTCAGAAAGCCACGTTTTGGGTTAAATCACCAAAGTTACGTTTTGCCCAAGAACGTGGATTTCACCCTGATCCTCCGTGTCCTCGTGCCTGAAAACGGTGAGCTTCAGGCGGCCACGAGAGGTGTGCGAACCGTCCGGAGTTTTCATGCTGGAAGTTCTCTTGGTGCTAAAAAATGTCCATGTTCCTTCATTCCACATGTTCATTCATAGTTTATCTGTGAATTGCAGCTCAATGAATGACAATAAATGCCAAAATCTGCCTTAGAGTGCCTCGTTTTGGGCTAAAATAGCCAAAGTTATGTTGCGCCTGACAAGGGGAATCCACCCCGATCCTCCGTGTGTTTTTGCGCACATACAGTGCGTCTCGGGCTGCCCGAAAGCTGTGCGATTTCCCAGGAGGTTTATCGCTGTATTTTAATCCAAACGCACTAGAAAACGACCATGACGGGTTTACACTCTTCACGCTGGCTCAACGTGCCCATATTGGTCATTAAAATGCAAAATTAATTTTCATCTGAGAAACTGTGTATTTCACTCTGACAGCCAATGCGGCACGCCTATTGTCATGAAGTTCAGACTACGGGGGTGGGAAAATGGGTATTTTCAAAACCAAAGCTGCTAACGACCTAAAACCAAAAAAGGCTCCTCCTTTAGGCATATATGAGTCTCCATGAGTAGCGATATCAAAAAATTCAAAAGTCGTTCCCAAAAATAATCCCGATTAATAATTTTTTATATACAACAAAACTTAAAATCGCTATTAAATTCTCAAATTTTACGCTAGTTGCACAAAAATCACCAAATGCAGAGATAATCACCTATTTTTTCAGGATCAATAGCAATATTTAACATATTAACATAGTTTTTGCCCAAAATAGCATTTTTTTTTTTTTTTGTGCAAGTTTTCAATAGCTAATAAATCACTCAATTTTCACATCAGAAACTTAAAACTTGAGGAAAGCATGCAGAATCATCTTAATTTTACTCAACAAAAGCAAAATTTGCCTTTTTATATATATATACATATTATGTATGTATGTATATATATATATATATATATATATATATATATATATATATATATATATATATATATATATATATATATATATATTATATTGCTTCAGCAGTCGCCGGCTATCTCACCCTCACTTAACAGACTTAAAAGGCGAAAAAAAATTGTATGGATTCAGAAATGTCTAAATTATGACTTTTTTGCCATAAAATTTGCAGTTGGATGAAAATTCATTCATTCATTTGAAAGTAAACTTATGCTACTGTGTATGGATACAATATGGCGGTCATCACAAAACAAAGAGCTTTTACGAATTCTTGTAAAGAAATGTGTACATCCCACAATTTCTATAGATATGAACAAAGAACAGTCTAGATTCTTGGTTAAAAGCAAAAAAAAAAAGAAAAAACGGGCAGTTATCGTTCTTTTACGTAAATATTTCGAGCTAAAACCCCGCTGTTGTGTAAATCCAACGGGGTGGCCAAAGAACCTTTTAAGTTGAAAACTCTTGTATATAAATGCGTACATCCCTGAAGATATGAACTTAGAACAGTCTAGATTCTTGGTTAAAAGCAAAAAAACCAGGCAGTTACCTTTCATTTTACGTAAATATTTCGAGCTAAAGTTACGCAAAATTTTTTCTATGCATTCTTTTCATATTTCAAAGTGCATGCATGGGGCTATTTAAAATAATAATGACCTTGAAACCTCGACCAAATCACTCTTGAGACCCTCCTCCCTGCTTGTATGCAGTAAAACTTCCATCCTTTTTTCACGTAAATCCAGCGTTTGAACGCAGCGTGTGTTTATCACAGTGAAAGCCAAATGCTCTGCCTGTTTCAGCCCCCAACGGGAAGGCGTGGCGCAATGTTTGTGGGAGCTGTCTTATTAACTGATGAAGTCTATGGCTGTTAATCACATGTTAACTGACATCACTAATCATATACATACACCCTAGTGTCCAGAAACAGTCAATATCCACTATATAGTGCAGTTGTGCACCTTATCTGATTTGGTCACATGAGAGAATGTATCCCTAAATCTTAAGCGGATTTTAAGAAGGGGGGGGGGGAGTCATTGCATGTAATTGACTTTCCTATATATATATAAAAGTTGTAAAGCAATAAAACTGCAACACAAATGAATGAAATGAACAAAAAAACATATTTTTATAATGGGTCAAAATTATTTTTCGTGCACCCTAGACAGTCATTTGCTTTGCATATAATTAAAAAAAAAAAATAAAAATCATTAACAAAAAAAAAAAATATATATATATATATATATTTTTTTTTTTTTTTTAACGTTTTTTTTTTTCTTTGATTGAATTTTTTTTTTTTTTTTTGATTGAAGCAATTATTTTGGGGACTGAATGATTTAGACACAAATGTCCAAATCATAATATGGCCCAAATACAAAAAGCATTGCTTCAATCAATGAAAACTTTTTCTGTGAAAAATTAAGTGTTCAAATGCAAATTTTTCAATCTCAAATATTTTTTTTGCATTCAAAACTTTTCTATGATTGAAATTTTTCTTTTTTTGATTGAAGTGATTTTTATTTTTGAAAATCTATATTTTTTTTGAAGCAACTTATTTTTTGATTGAATAATAGAGAGAAAAATGTCCTAGCCAAAATGTGGCCCAAACACAAATCAACATTACTTCAATCAAAAAGTTGCTTCAATCAAAAAAAAACTTGACTTCAATCAAAAAATAAAAATTAATCAAAGAAAAATAGCTTTCACATTACTTTTTTGTTTGTTTTTGTTTTTTGAGTATCAAATTTATTTTTGCATTCACATTTTTTTTCCTTGAAACGTCTTTCTTTGGTTGAAAATATATATTTTGATTGAAGCAACTTTTTTTTGATTGAATAATAAAGACGCAAATCTACCTCCATATGGTTCCGACCAGGGGATACAATTTTTGACTGGGGTAACTACATTGGCACGACCCCGGCGGGCGTACCAAATTCAATGGATGACGATCTTGGCAAAAAGTATTGCCTAAGCAGCCTGATTTAGAATTCCCTTCAAGAATGATGGGAAACAAAAAACGCTCATTGTCAACTTATTATTATAAATATTCTTGTAAGTTAATTTTATTGCTGACACCGCGTTCTGGCATCATCAACATGTTGTGCCCCCCTGCCCCAAAAGTCAAACTCTGCCTATGCCCTAAATGAATTCTGAGTTTACGTGCATTTAAATGAGAGGATGAACACTTTTATGTAGTAAAAAATTCACACTAGTGCATCTACACCCATCCTTCAAAAAGTTAAATATTAGACTATAAAGTATGGTAATTATGTCAGTATAATTGGTTGAATCCACTTCAGTCTTTAAATGGGCTAGTGCTGTACTGGAATAAATGAATCCAGTCATTTTAATGGACTCATTAACAAACGTAAACGTTTCAATCATGCCCTTGTTGCTAATAACACCTGTTTTTCTACGATAAAAGACTGATAACCATACTTAGAAAAAAACAAAATAGTTAACTTTAAAGTAAACAACTAATTAATCTTGTTTTCTCTCTTTCTTGCCAGAAGGATCTTCCGCTGCCACGAAAAAGTAGCAGGTATGTTCTTTTGGTATAACTAATTTGCACACTCAAGCAAAATGCATACATTGCTAATCATTCTTATGCTGTATCATTTGCCATTTTCTATACTGCACGGGTAGTTTACAAATGCAGCCATTGACATTCAAGAGCAAACAAACTGGAGGAGGAATAGTCAGTGCTTTATTTAGATGTCATTGACTGGAGGACCACAAGGACCCTTAGCCACTCGGGGGCCTTGATGTGTAATTTGAGCCTTAAAAGGTTTTCATTATTAGAAGTGTTGTTCATTTTGCAGACCTGTAATTGTTTAACCTGCAAATGTCTTAATGTACTGTAATTAAAAACTATATATATTAGGGATGTCCCGATCGCATATTTTTGCACCCGAGTGCAAGTCACCTGCTTTTGAGACTGTACAGATACCGAAAATAATGGATTTTGTTACTTTTTAGCTCTTAAATCATTCGCTCCCAGCCATTTTCACCGGAGCAAGGCCCTTTGCTCCCAGCCGTTTTACTGGATTTTGACTGATTTTGCAAGGCCCACAGAAAATTTTGTTCTATTGCCATTGCCATATAAACATGGGACCCAACAAAAGAAAGATTAGACTCTCTTCTTTCAGCAGAAAAAAATAGTTAGAGTCATATCTTTTTCCAGTCTTTAGAAATCAGCATTAGAAAATAGCTTAGTTTGAGCAATTTTCCAATTTCTGATGAAAAAACAGAGAAATTGAGCTTTTTTTAAAAGCATACATTTCAAACATAACTTTGACTTTAACACGGCTATTCTTTGCTTTTGTGGCATCCCAAACATCTGAATCATGTTTTTGTTCTCCAAAATAACATAAACAACAAGACAAATAGAGCTTTTGGATGCAAAGTAACAATTTATTTACACATAACTAAACTATTGAACTGTTGAAGTATTTGGGCACATAACAACGGGGATGGCTCTCAGCTGCTCCCGGTTGAATGAGGTGGCTCTCAGTAATCTGATGAGTCCGGATCAAGAGCGGTCTCACTTTTTTCATCATCTTCATCATCTTCATCGTTGGTTTCAACCTCGTGCTCAGGAGTAACGCAACGTGAGCTCCACAGAACATGTGTGGAACCTGCCGCTGTTGTGGCGGTCACCGTTTGTCTCATCAAGATAGATTTTTTAAATCCTTCTTTGACGATGGTTTCGTTTTCTTTTCAAAACACTCCTCCAATGTCGTTTGCCTTTTTTTCCCCGATGTTCTCCACATTTTTCTCAAATTCTCAGGCGTCTTCACAAGATCCCTCCAATTTCCGTTTCCTGACTATTTTTCTTCACTTCCTTTCTTGGCCTGAGATGAGTTCTTGCAATATGCGCTACTGCCCTCCAGTGGCCAGTTTTATTGCTTTAAAAAGAGTTTTGAGCTTTGTGCATTGCAGTTTAGGTGCAACAGAACTTAGGGATACCTCTTGTCAAAAAGAATGTAAAAGACGTGTAAATACGTTTTTGGGACACTGAAACAATTAAAAATAGAACGTATTTATACGTTTTTTGGGAGCAAATGAGTTAAAAAATAAAACAATATATTGTATATATTTTTTTAAATGAAAAACCCGATCCTTTTCACCCATTTCCAATCCTCTGAAAAATGGCGCAATCGACCCGATTTCCGATCACATGATCGTGGTCATCCCCAGTATATATGCATGATAATATAGCCGCAAAGGTAAAGAGCAAATATGAATAATTCTTGTAGTTTTTTTTTTTTTCAGAATCATTACTAGTCGGCCTGCCCAATATGTTTGTAAAATGTTTGAACATCGCCATTACGATGTGTGAATGCGTGATAGTCCCATCGCAGGAAGTGCGATTGCTTTTTTTGTTTTTTTTTTAAACAATTTTTTGCTTCATATTTTTTATTATTATTGTTGTTGTGATGCTATGCTTTTACATGTTATGTAAGCTTTTACATGGTCTCCTGGATCCTTTTTGTACACAGCAATCATCATCATTCACAGAAGAACCCCCTTAGCCTGGATTAAATGGTACTATATGACCACAGTGTGGTCATGCTGAGTTAACCGAAGTCTTTCCAATCAGGGCTAAGTCATTTGGTGAAAGTTCTTCTAGTTTTAATATCGCAGTATATTAGATCTGTCCTGACAAGTCGATGTTGTCGATGATGTAAATGCGTCGACGAGCACAACATCCCGTCAACGGTTAAAGGCGAGATAAAAAGATTTTTTTTAAAAATTGTAACGTTGACAAAGAGTCGCCCGCTTAGTTAGGTTGGCAATTTTTTATTTTGGGAACTTGTGGGAACAACACGGCTCCTGTCTGCCACAGCACACACAACTACAAGCAACAACAGGAAGATGTCTCGCTCTGTCGCACCTCCCTCACTCACGTCAGCCACGCGGTGCATTTAGGAACGCATGCAAATACATCCGCTACATTATAATCCGATTCGTTACAATATATTTGCGTGGAAAGTTGAGAATGGCGGACACTCAGGATGCAAACAGGGAAAGCGGCACAAAGCCCAAAAAGCATATCAAAGTGGCCAAAGAACAAAATAAAGGAGTGTGTCACTGTAGTGTGGACTCTCTGTAATGCCGAGCTTGCATACCTCGGCAGCACGTCGGCCATGAATGAATACCTGAAGCGCTGTCACCCAGGTATAATTTTGGAAGATGACAGGAGACAACAAGCTGGCCGATCGTAAGACCATGTAACAACATTTTTTATTGAAGTTGCCTTTATGTGCATTGTACGACGGAGTATACACGAGTGTACGACGGGCTAATGTCGGGCTAGTGTAGCTGAATAAGCAACTACATACTTTGCGGAGCGCATTGCCACTTCCGTTAAAATCAACAAAATTGAAAGCATCTTGTGTTTTAGAATCGGTTTTACAAATAAGGAAATCTTTATTATTTTCCTTCTGCTACATCAAATTATAATCAGTAGAACAATTTACAGTGGGGCAATTAAGTATTTAGTCAACCACTAATTGTGCAAGTTCTCCCACTTGAAAATATTAGAGAGGCCTGTAATTGTCAACATGGGCCAACCTCAACCATGAGAGACAGAATGTGGAAGAAAAAAAAACAAAAACAGAAAATCACACTGTTTGATTTTTAAAGAATTTATTTGCAAATCATGATGAAAAGTAAGTAAGTAGTTGGTCAATGCCAAAAGTTCATCTCAATACTTTGTTATGTACCCTTTGTTGGCAATAACGGAGGCCAAACGTTTTTTGTTATGTACCCTTTGTTGGCAATAACGGAGGCCAAACGTTTTCTGTAGCTCTTCACAAGCTTTTCACTCACTGTTGCTGGTATTTTGGCCCATTCCTCCATGCAGATCTCCTCTAGAGCAGTGATGTTTTGTCGTTGGGCAACACGGACTTTCAACTACCTCCACAGATTTTCTATAGGGTTGAGATCTGGAGACTGGCTAGGCCACTCCAGGACC
The DNA here is from genome assembly GCF_030265065.1 of Corythoichthys intestinalis. Taxonomy (NCBI): domain Eukaryota; kingdom Metazoa; phylum Chordata; class Actinopteri; order Syngnathiformes; family Syngnathidae; genus Corythoichthys; species Corythoichthys intestinalis. Next base: position 28,661,044 of record NC_080402.1, read on the forward strand.
TTGAAATGATTCTTACGAAACCACTCCTTTGTTGCCCTGGCTGTGCGTTTGGGATCATTGTCATGCTGAAAGACCCAGCTACATCTCATCTTCAAAGCCCTTGCTGATGGAAGGAGATTTTCACTCAAAATCTCTCGATACATGGCCCCATTCATTCTTTCCTTTACATAGATCAGTCGTCCTGGTCCCTTTGCAGAAAAACAGCCCCAAAGCATGGTGTTTCCACCCCCATGCTTCACAGTGGGTATCGTATTCTTCGGATGAAATTCAGTATTCTTTCTCCTCCAAACACGAGAACCTGTGTTTCTACCAAAAAGTTCTATTTTGGTTTCATCTGACCATAACAAATTCTCCCAGTCCTCTTCTGGATCATCCAAATGCTCTCTAGCGAACCGCAGACGGGCCTGGACGTGTACTGGCTTCAGCAAGGGGACACGTTTGGCAGTGCAGGATTTGAATCCCTCGTGGCACATTGTGTTGCTGATAGTAACCTTTGTTACTGTGGTCCCAGCTCTCTGTAGGTCGTTCACTAGGTACCGTGTGTTTCTGAGATTTTTGCTCACCATTCTTGTTATCACTTTGACGCCACGGGGTGAGATCTTGCATGGAGCCCAAGATCGAGGTAGATTATCAGTGGTCTTGTATGTCTTCCATTTTCTAATAATTGCTCCCACAGTTGATTTCTTTACACCAAGCGTTTTACCTATTGCAGATTCAGTCCTTCCAGCCTAGTGCAGGTCCACAGTTATGTCTCTGGTGTCCTTCGACAGCTCTTTGGTCTTGGCCATAGTGGAGGTTGGAGTGTGACTGACTGAGGTTGTGGACAGGTGCCTTTTATACCGATAATGAGTTAAAACAGGTGCCATTAATACAGGTAACGAGTGGGGTCTTGTTAGACCTTGTTAGAAGAAGTTAGACCTCTTTGACAGCCAGAAATCTTGCTTGTTTGTAGGTGACCAAATACTTATTTTCCACGCAACTTTTTTTCTTGTAGCAATACTACAACTTTAAATTCATAGTCATTTTTAAAATTTTACTTATTTGGCCCTAATATTCAATCGTAGCATCGTATCAACGTGCATCATTAAGTGCTTTTCACGTACTTCACTCTAGTGATGCGTGACATTTATTTAGCCACTCTGCTGGTGCTCTCTAACGCTGAGAACAATATAGACATACTCCAAAAAGACAAAATAAGAATTGTTTTGAATCCAGTTGGAAAAGTGAAGTCACAGTGTTCTGAATCTGTTTATATTCCATTCTTTTGCACTCGTTAATGCCATCAGCATTTGACCTCATTGTTTATTTTTGTGATTTATTCTTGTTATTTATGGGTTTGTTTATACTTTAATAAAGAATTTAAGTGATCCAAAATGTTTTGGGAAATTAATATTCGTCAGCAAAAATTTAATTGCAAGATTAATTTAAAAATAAATAAATAAATAAATTTTACAAAAAGCACACACAAAAAAAATGTATATATATATATATATATATATATATATATATATATATATATATATATATATATATATATATATATATATATATATATTAGACTAGTCGACTAATCATTATTATTAAAAGTCTGCAGACTAATCGGGAGAAAAATTATAGTTTGGGACAGCCCTACAGTATATATCGCAAACCCCCAAAAAGTCGCAATGTCAGTTTTTTCCAATATCCTTCAGCCCTAATTACTAGCATATCTGACATTTTAGCAGTTCAAATATTTCAATTGTTTAAAATTCAAACACATTTTTATGAGATGTAATATTGTGTCATTTTAAAGAGCTAAATGTTGAAATTTGGAAATTAGTGAGGGAGCCTGGTTTTAATTTGGTGCACACTGTTTTTTAATGAAAGGATTAAGAAACATTCCCTCTGTCACATTTAAAGCTACAGATTAACCTTCTACGACAGCTTCGTAAAGCAGGATCACAGTGATAGAGATGTCGTCTCCACACAGCAGGATTTCTTCATGAGAATTTATAGTACTCGGAATCCTTTTTTTGTATCATTTAGAAACATAGATGATGACGGTATGATCCTGACGAAGCTGATTAAAATGCTCCCCAAAGACACTTAGGGAAACTATTGATGAAAGCAGTGAAGTCTAATTTTTTACAAGTTGCACAATTTGGTGCGTGGATCATTCACTACTAGCCTCCCAAGTTCTATCGCTAACAATGGTGGTGAAACATGATAATTCACTGCCAGTTATCCTGGTTAAAGTGGATTGCATCCCTTTTGGCGTCAGTGGCAGCCAATGTCATCTGACATCGAATATGTAATTATTTTGTAACACCAATGTATTCTTTTGTTCTATGCCTCTGTCACTTTTCTTCAAAAACCGAAACGTTGAGGTTCTTATTGTAATACTACAACTCGTTTTCAAGCACTCATTTTCTGTAAAGTTCTGAATTTTTTTGCCTATGCTGTAATGTCTTAAATATTTCTCATATGGTATAAATAGGTATAGTTTTCTTGTACTATTTCAAGTTGGTTCACATAAAATTGTATAATCTTACTATGTTATTATATGTTATCCATTTAACAATATAATATTTCTACTCTTATTATTATTATGTTTTTTTTTTTTTTTATTCAAAAGGTAACACTTTATTTGAATTCAGTTTCATCAGACTGTCATAAGACTGTCATAATTATGACATGACACTAATGGACATTAATGAATGCTTATGACAGATGCAGAGGTGTGTAGTAATGCGTCACATATACTCCGTTACATTTACTTGAGTAACTTCTTGAGAAAAATGTACTTCTAAGAGTAGTTGTACTAACTAAGCCATACATTTTACTTTTACTTGATTAGATTTGTGAAGAAAAAACGCTGCTCTTACTCCGCTACTTCGGGCTTCACAAGAGTCGTTGCATTTTTCCTCATTATTCTATATATTAGATTTATTACTTTTTTTGCTAGCGATGCTATTACCAAGAGTAGCGCTACTAATTTCACCAATAAGATGTCGCAACAATAATCACATGACTCCATTACAGTCACGTGTCTTTAAAGCACCGTAACAAATAAAGTATTTGACATACAGTCCCTGACAAAAGTCTTGTCGCTTATCTATTTTGTAGAAAAAATTGCTAATAACCTGACTTAATTATTCAGTTGGTTTCAGAAATGGCTCATATGAAAGCTAAGACCCTTCCAAATGATGTTGAATGTACAAAAATATATTTGTTTCACTGAAAAAAGATTTATCATTTAATGAAGACATAATGGTCAAATTTTGGCAGGACAAAAGTTTTGTCACCTACAGAAAGTAGTGTGAAAGTTGAAAAAAAAAAATGTACTTCAAATACAAAAATATGTTACATAACATAAGCAAATTAAGAGGTGGTGCTGTGAGATCCAAATTTTATATATTTTGTATGACTTCCATGGGCTTTGGCAAGGATTCATACAATTTATTGATGAAGTCATCAGGAACATCAAAGAAAGCAGTCTTGCATGCCTCCCAGAGTTCATCAACATTCTTGGTTTTCGTCTTCCATGCTTCCTCTTTCATCCTACCCCAGAGATGCTCAATGATGTTCATGTCTGGTGACTGGGCTGGCCAGTTCTGGAGGATCTTGATCTTCTTTGCCTTGAGGAACTTTGAGGTAGAGATTGAAGTATGTGATGGAGCACCATCCTGCTGCAGAATTTGTCCCTTTTTATGGTTAGGAATGTAAAAGGCAGCTAAGATATGTTAATATTTCAGACTATTTATGTTGCCTTCCACCCTGCAGATCTCTCGCACACCCCCATACTGGATGTAACCTCAGACCATGATTTTCCCACCACCAAACTTCACTGTTTTCTGAGTGAATCTCGGATCCATGTGGGCTCCAGTAGGTCTCCTGCAATATTTGCGGTGACTTTGGTGTAATTCAATGGAAGATTCTTCTGAAAAATCCACCTATTGCCACAAAATAGTGTTTGGTGGTGGCAAAATCATGGTCTGGGGTTATATCCGGTATGAGGGTGTGCGAGAGATCTGCAGGGTGGAAGGCAACATAAATAGTCTGAAATATTAACAAATCTTAGCTGCCTCTTACATTCCTAACCATAAAAAGGGACAAATTCTGCAGCAGGATGGTGCTCCATCTCATACTTCAATCTCTACCTCAAGTTCCTCAAGGTAAAGAAGATCAAGATACTCCAGGACTGGCCAGCCAAGTCAACAGACATGAACAGAATTAAATAGGAAGCATGGAAGACGAAACACAAGAATGTTGATGAACTCTGGGAGGCATGCAAGACTGCTTTCTTTGATGTTCCTGATGACTTCATCATTAAATTGTATGAATCCTTGCCGAAGCCCATGGAAGTTATACAAATTATTAGATTTGGTTCTGACAGCACCACTACTTAGTTCGCTAATGTTATGCAACATATTTTGGTATCTTAAGTAAATTTTTTGTTCAATTTTTACACTACTTTCTGTAGGCGACAAAACTTTTGTCTTGCCAAAATTTGACCTTTATGTCTTCATTAAATGATAATAGTTTTTTCAGTGAAACAAATATATTTATGTAAATTCAACATCATTTGGGAGGGTCTTAGCTTTCATATGCGCCATTTCTGAAACCAATTGAATAATTAAAAGTCAGGTTATTAGCAATTGTTTCTACAAAATAGATAAGTGACAAGACTTTTGTCAGGGACTGTAGAACGCTGCTCTCAACATGAATCGAAAGCGCCGATTTAAAACTCTCTCCCAGTTTTTATTTGGCACTGATTGACCAACGGAAAACCGGGCATATGATCCTTTTAATTTCATAATAGTAACTATGAAGGAACTACAGTATTCACTATTCAAATTAGGAACTATTTTCTCCTCTAGAGGGCAGGACACTCATGCTCTTTGGACGAATAATGCTTCATTACTGTTTTTTTTCCTCCTCTCTTTAATTTAATGAAATTTAAAAATTATTTATTTAGCTTAATGTGGTTATGTAATGGGCTATTGTACAGTATCATTACAACAACAGTTCATATAGATACGTTTGTGCTAAGAGAAAAAAAATACCATTGTTTCAAGAAATAAAAATCAAACAAAATTAAGCAGTTACTCAAAATGTTACTCATTACTTGAGTAATCTTTTCACAGGATACTTTTTTACTGGTACTTGAGTACATTTTTTGGATGACTAATTTTACTCTGACTTGAGTAATGTTATTTTGAAGTAACGCTACTCTAGTGATGCACGATAATACATTTTTCAACCGATATCGATAACCCATAATTTCCTGCCCCTTCCACCCGATAACCGATAATGTCACACTGATAATTCTATTCAAATATGCATGTAAAATTTTAAAAAGTATACAAAGATCAAATATTACTGTGCAAAAATGTAATTTAGTGCTATTTTTTTCCACATCAAATGTGAACAAGTAGTAAATTCCAACATCCAAACAATGGAAATGACATTGTGTAATGGTAAGCTTTTGGTAACAAATACTTGCAGAGTAAACACCCAAGGTGCACAAAAATGCCTTTAAAAGTAAGCCATTCCTAACATATATCACATTACTACACTGCAAAAACACCTCCTTAAAACTACCAGAATTGGACAAAACTGTTGATTGCGCACATTTGGAGGGTAAATCAAGTATATAATTATTGGATTGCATTATCGGTTGAATTTCGTTTTATCTGGATTATCTGTGTGACGTCATAATTGCCATTATCGGCCGATAATTATCGGTGACCGATATTATCGTGCATCTCTACTATTATCCCAACCCAAAGACATTTGAAAAAAATCTCAAGATTGCATCAAAAGTGACATCATTTACTAAATGATACTCAATGACATCTGTCATTGGTCCTCATTCATATTCATGTCATCATTATGACAGTCTTATGGCACCGAGTTCAAAAGTGTAACCATTGGAAATTGCACTAAAAAAAATTAAAAAATGACGTTTTTTTTTTTTTTTTTTTTTTTTTGGCTTCAGGAATGAAACCTTTCTTGTTTTTGATGACTATTTAGACCGAAAAATCTACTGGATTTAATGTTTATAATGGTTGGGATTACTTGGAGGGCGCGTGTCTCTGTCCATGGTGCTGAAATTCATTGTTTATCCTTCATGCCTCTTTCAACTTTTGCTGAGAAGTGGATTTGCTGATAGATTACCGCTTCAAAAAAATTAAATCCAAATTGACTGCATGTCTTTTGTCTAGGCAAAAAGCTGACTTGAAAAACAAAGCCAGATATGGGTGTGTGTATGTGTTTGGGAGGGGCGGTTATATCCCCTGAATATGCTTATCTTTTTGGGGTGTGGAAATCAATTAAATCGTTCTTGAAATTCCTGTAGCCCACAGCCATGAATACATTTTATTACTGCTCTCTTGTTATCTGTCTGCTTATCGTATAAAATGTAGAAGCAAACTGAGGATGTGTGACAATAACGCGTGGCTAAATACATTGTGTGAGTGTGTGTGTGTGTGCGTGCATGTGTGTAATTGTTTTAATATTCTGTTTGAAGCTTGAGGGCAGGGCAGAGGTGGTGTCTGGCAACAAGAGAGCCTGTCTATGCACACACTATGCATCTCAATGTGCGAGTAATTACAACCACACTTCACTTTTATTGCCTGATTGTTGAACTTGTGCATGTGTGTGTGTCCTTGGCACGCTGTGTTTTGTCCATGGCCTTTGACTCCCAGCATATGTCGCAGCAGGAGATGAGGAAGAAAAAGCTTACGTGGGTTATCCGACGGGTGGAACTCAAGTGTCGCTTTATTACAGTGACCCACAGACATGTAAATATTGAGGTGTAAGAAAAATCCTGGATGCTATAAGTGCATTTATGGCTTCATCATATCATGTCACCACCCCTCTTTGTATTGCTGCATCCGCCTTCATCTCTTCCCCGCCATGTATATTTCATCCATTCTTACTCCTACATTAGAGACCACATGTATTATTCAATTAGTCCACTCGGCACTACTGTGTAACTGTCACCCCGTGTCAGCTTTAACGTTTACTGGATTTGTTTAAGCCTGAAAGTGGGGAGGCAGAGAAGAGTGTGTCTGTATTTGTGTGTCTGAGTGTACTGTGCGCACCTTCTACACTAGCTCAATAATGATGCTTCCTTTAGTAGAGCACTGCTGAGCCGCTCCTGTGACATCTATGACAGATAAATGATAGCAGAGCTCATCCGAGCTGACATTTTACTAAGGGGGATGTGGTGTGGAAAGTCAGTGAAAGTATTTTTGTTTTTTTATATGCAGTAGCAAGACATATTTGGTTTATTTTCCTATGTTTGACTTAGTTAGAATGAACAGTGATAGACACTGCATTTGTTAAACAACAAATTTAGACAGAACCTGGAGATTAGCAAAAAAAAAAAAAAAAAAAAAAACGGTGCTGATACTACTCTTAAATTGAGGTATCAAAAATTGGATAATTATTACAATCCACAGAATGATCAATTTGGAATATGCAGGCTGTTGCTGTACGGTAATTGGAGTGCATAACTGTGCTCTAAATTCGGATGATCGTTGGTGTTTTTCATTAAAAGCTAACATTTTTAATAACATGGCCAAATTAAGGTGCCTATGACAGCAAAAAACAGGTTTATTTCATATTTCACGCGGTATTTTATGCTCCTGAATGAAATGGACCGCTTGGATGTGTGTGGAATCGATCGATATATTTATTCAATTTTTTTAATCCTGCGCCATTAAAATGAGGGACTTCCTAGATTGAGGAAGAATGCGGATGAGACGTCAGCAGATTCATCATCCTCAGTATACAGCCAATACTACAGTATGCAGAATAGGGGTGTGACAAAATATGGAAATGGTGATATATCGTGATACTTTGTATCCCAAAAGGTTATCGATATGCTCCTGTCAAGAATCGAGATATCATTTTAAAAAACGTGTCAATTAAAAAAAAAAAAAAAAAAAAAAGGCTGCCATTGACGGTGCTCGACACCCAATCCATTTAAACTGGGAACGTTCATTCATTCAAAACCAGAGCATTCAGTCATTTGGTCCGATTTTTGGGGCATTTACAGGTCATTTGCTGTTCATTTTAGGGCATTTGCAGCTCATTTCCGTTGAGTTTGAGTCACTGCCTATTCATTTGGGTGATTCCCAGGTCACTTCCTGTTCTGTAACTAGGGGTGCACGATATCCATTTTTTTAAACAGATACCGATATCGATAACTTCCTGCTCCTCAAAGCCGATACAGATATTGATAACCAATAATAAATATATAATTTTCTAAATGTATAACCTGAGTTTTTGAACACCTAGAGGTTTTAAAAAAAATAGTGGTGGATTCAACATAGATTTGCCTTTGATCTCATCAGATTTTTCATAATGACATGAACAAAACAATGCGTTTCACTTCTGCACTGCCCGACAGCCAGCTAAGAATGAATGCACTTCCATAAACCACAAGGCTCTTGCTTTTATGGGAAGACACTCGTCTTAATATTGCGAAAGTACAACAGAAAAATACACATATTCAATACTCAATATACAACAAACTGCACAATACACTTATATACACAACTATTATATGTATAGCATAGCACACTAGCTTGAGCTACTAAAGCATTGGCTGGCTTCTACAACACAACTTATGAAGTTCACAGTCCACAGAAGTAAACATATTTTGCACATCCATATGTAATATTCATTCATTCATTCATTCATTTTCCATGCCGCTTTTCCTCACGAGGGTCGTGGATCGTAAACATAAAATACTTATATATATTTCCGAGGCGGAAACGTAACAGAAAGCATTCACGACTGTCAATGCTACCGCTAGACATCGCAATGTGTAAGTGATTGAACCAAACTACTGTAACAAAAAATAGGTGCGTTGAATTATTCTGACCAGCAGGTGGGAGCAATGCCCCGCAAATGGTCAACTGATTTCCCATACTATTGTGTAAACTGCAAAGCCAGAACAGTACATATTATCGGTCCTATTATAAATGTTATTGGATTTATCGGGATGATGTCATAATTCCTATTATCGGACCGATAATTGTTGGACCAATAATTTTGTGCGCCAGTATCTGAAACGCAAAATAAACAGGAAGTGACCCATGAAATACCCCCAAATCAACAGGAACTAACTGAAAATCAAAAGTTAAATGACCTTAAATGGCCCAAAATTACCTCATTGCCTGGCATTGGCTGCCACTGACGGCAATAGACGTTCAATCCGTTTGAAGTGGGAGGGATGGCAGCGAATGAACGAATGGTCATTCGCTGCCACCCTTCCAGTTCAAATGGATTTGACGTCTACTAGTGATAAACTCATTCCAATTCACAGAAGAAGCTTGTTTTTCTGGTTATTAGTTTTTTGTAGAAAATCCTAAAATGATTTCCTGACCTATGTATCGATAATCGTTGTATCGCCATATCGTCAGATCATCGTTATCGTGAGCTATGTATCGTAACGTGAGGTATCAAGGTACCACTCCTAATGCAGAACAACTGTGGATTCAACTGATTTTGCGGATTAATTTGTTCATTTTTCGCATTTTTCGCCAAATGTGCTTTGTAAATTCGGTTTGTCCGCTGTTCATTCTCCAGCTGCGTCCCCAGCGACGAGCTCTCCTGCCGAGGCAGCAGCAGGGGAACGACGAGCCGAAACTTGCTCGCTGCCGGGGGCTGGCCGATCGGTGAAGGCTGTCACCCTTGTCGCCGTGTCTGACATGAGTCGGGGTAGTTGATTTTTCGTTTTCGAAAGGCGAAAAAGAGACTTGGAAGAGCCGCTCGGTTCTGATTAGCATGTAGCCTAGCTCTTACGCTTCCTCTTTTGTTTACGCTCGTTCCTCCGTCTCCTAGTCGTTGGGAGGGAAATGACAAGAGCTGCACTAACTCCTGTGGCATAAAATACCGTTCGGGAGGTTTAAAAAGTCGGCAGTTTTTACCATTATTCGGTAATTTAGCCCTGTCGTACTGAATAAATGCATTTTTAATATTTCATACTCCATTTAGCACAAGACTGTTATTTGTCATGACCATACAATTTATTTAGCAATCGGGGAAAAATTCTTAGAGACTAAGAATATCCTGTAAAAGTATTGGAGTACAGAGAAAACAAGGATGGCATTTTACAGTATGCTGGAGTCATCAGCCCCATGTTTGTTGTCGTTCGAAATCCTCCTCCTCCAAATACGACTCAAACATATATGGCCACAGGCTTCCTCTGGATCGACAGTATCGCTTGAAAGATCCACACTTCAACCAGAATCACTGAAAAATGCTTCCTTCTCAATTAGGCTGAATTCTAAAATCATAAATCCGCTGACGTCATCACCCATGTGGAGGCGCCAGAGCGCGATAATGACAGGCGGGGCTAAACGGCAGATTAAAAGACTCTTTTCTCGACATCTCCGCATTGCCAAATTTTTGTATATGGTCAAATTGTCTCAAAATATGATTTTCCTTCCAACGATAATGCTATTTAAGTTTTTTGTGATGTCATAGGCACTTTAAGTTTGAAGTTTGAATTTCCTTTTTTAAATGTTTTATTTATTTTTATTATTTTATTTATTTAAACCTTTACACAGCACTCATCGAACACATAGACTACCATTGATGGTGCTAGACGTCCAATCAATTTTGAGTGGAATTGCCAGTCAAAGGCTGGCAACTTGCAGCCCTCCCAGTCAAAATGGATTGGTCATCTAGTGCCTTCAACGGCACTGAAAGACAAGATTTCACAGCCAGTCCTGATAGTTTGAATAAATTGAAAATCTATGGTTGTCAATGACAAGCAATGAGTTAAATACTAAAAAAGAATGTTATTGAGGGCTGGAACAGTCTATATTTCTGCTCGTATTCATTTTAATTGTACTAATTTTGCTTTTATTAACATTTTATTCAATTATGAATGTATTCATACAATATATAAAACAATAACAAATAATAATACTTCAGACCAGGCATCCATTTTGTGTCATGTAGGCTACACTTAATAATATTAAATAATATAGTAATAATGTAGGCATGTGCCGGTATGGTATTCTGACGGTATGATAACCTTAAGCCAAAATATCACGGTAATGCAATAACAGCTCTAAAATGTCTTACTTTGAGATATCTGGGTTTCAAAAAAAAAAAAAAACTTTTTTCCATTGAACAGGATTTTATTTTTCAAAACATTCGCAAATAGGAACATAAGTATAATGTCAAGTTAAAATAAAATAAAAAAAAAAAAAAAAAAAAATTTTTACTTTAAATAAATGCAGTCCTTTAGGTGAGCCTAAACCCACAGCCACAGCTCAACATTATTACCATCACGACAAAAATAATTATTTTTCATAAAAAGCACATGTGTATGACTCGTATCATTACATTTACACTTTTTCTCAACACAGACTGTTGCCAGAGAGAATTTTTTTTTTTTTTTTTACCACCGCTAGACACACTAAACACGCTGGAATTAACTCTCGTAGTTGGTGGGAAACGTTCATGATGTTTACTAATCTTTAAATTTGTATAAATGCAAAATCATATTGGAGGTATTGCGTCCTCGGCTAACATCTTTAACATGTCGGTTGGCCCTCCTCCTTTAAGCCGTGGCCGCCTGTAACTTTTCTGTAACTGAAGTATTCCCATACCAGTGATTTTGTTTTCTTCGATGGGGTAAAAAGTTCAGGAGTTTCACCTCCTCCAGCCATCGTGTAGCACAGCTGACTCACTGACACTGAGCAACAACCGTTGGGGGAGGGTTGAGAGTTACAGCTGCAAATGAGAGATTTATCCATGCATTTTTGGGACATAAAAAGTAGCTTAGGACGGTATGACGGAAATTTTTTGCGGTTTTGAAACCTTGACGTTTTCATACCACGGTACACCTTGAAACCGGTATTCGGCACATGTCTATAATATAGTTAAATATTATTGCCTACGTGAACCAAAATGAGATGTTAACGTATATCGACGCAAGGTCTTAATGATGTTAAGGTTAATAAAATTACCAAAATTAGTCACTTTCTCTACAAAGGGTTATATGTGTTTTATGTGTGTTTATACAATTACATTAAAATACTGTTATTGTATATATAGTACATTTTACATATTGTACATTTCCTGCTATGTATTTTTTTAATGATTTTTGGATTAATGGCATTTGACTCAATACAACGGGGAACGATCATTTGACACACGACTGTTCTAGATTCTGAGCATAATCAAAGGACAAATTAAACACATTTCTCAAGACCCCTCTGTAGTCATGACTGTCATCGAATGACTGCTGCACGCTTAGTGGTGCAATGCTGCAGATTATTATGTCATCTAGGTCTTGTTGGACAAGAAACAACTTCAAATAAAATGTTTAATCAAATATATTCATACTCATAGATATTGTATGACTATGATCTCATTTTTCAGGCGCTCTACGCCATTAATTCATGCAGAAATTCATCCTGTTGCAAATAAGTAAAAAATGGACTCCCACCAGACGTTTCATTGATTCATTCAAAAAAAGTACCACCCTGCCTTTCCTGCGCCAGCAAGTCAAATTGTGCACAATAACACATGCGCCCCCACTGAACCCCCTGAGCCTCCCGTCCGCCAGCCCGCCCCACACTGTCTGTCCTCAAATTAGTCTCCGCTCGGCTGCTCCGTCATCTCTCCACCGCCTCCCTCTCGCATCCTCATCTCTTCGATAGTGTTTGTACCCCCCTCCCTTACCCCCTCCTCTCCGTCTGTCGATGTGCACCCCCCTCCTCCCTTGCTCATTTCTTCCTGGCTTGGCACATACAATCCTCCTCTCGTCCTAAGAGAGGATGCAGCCCTCTAACTCTTGCCTGGCTCACATTTTTGCATCTCATACTTGCAATGTGTGTGAGTGTGTGTGTGTGTCTTGAACTGACATCAGGGCTGTAACGGTTGCCTCTTGACTGCCTCTGTGCAAGTAAGTGAGTGTATGTGTGTGGAGGGGGCTCAGCTGAGCTCATGTTCACCTGCCAACACAACCTCTGCTGCTAGCGACATGTTTCGACGCACAAAAAGGTAACTACGTGTCTGCTTGCTGCCTTGTTCCCGTTAGCATTTTGCTTGCTGTGTGAAGTGTGTGTGTTTTACTGTAGTTCCATTGTTCCTGCCAGCTAGCATGCTGGCTCACAGTTGTCTCCATTTAGCTGCAGGAATATGGAGTATGTGTGGGTTTTATTTTTAACCTGCCAACGTGCACCTGTCTGATAGATGTAGTATGGATATTAAAAAGGTTGAACAACAACCATTTAAATGCAGCATAGTCAGGATGTGTCTATTTGTTTTCTTATACTTGTGGGGGTAAATGACCCAATGAAATCAAAGGACTTTTTAGAGGTAAAACCCTACCATTGCACAGCAAAAGTTAAAATCAAGAAAATGAGGACCGTTTTATGGCATTTTTGAAAAATATTCTGCCAATAGAACAAGAATTTGACTTGCAATGAATAAAACAAGGAAAAGAGTACTTAATTCCCAGCAAACTCTTTAAACCGAAGTATTTGCAGTACTTGCTCTGTACTAATCAGTGTTGTTAATAACGGCGTTAGAATATAACGGCGTTACTAACGGCGTTATTTTTTCAGTAGTGATTAATCTAATTAATTACTTTTCTCAGCTTGGCAACGCCGTTACCGTTACTGAGGATGGAAAGGCGTGCGTTACTATGCGTTGCTATATTGGTTGAATGACGCGATAAAAGTCTGAGGGAGACGGACTCACCGAGACGACAGAGCAGAGCAGGAGCGGGGAGGAGGCAAAAAAGTTGTGACGCCGAGCAAACGCAATGCTAGGTGGCTCCAATAATACCTGACTGTAGCCGATAGCCTACAAACTACGCCCACATGATATGGTAGATATGGTAGACATGGTAGATATCACATATATATAGAACTAGATGCGAAATGACAGACACGGGGGGCGTTAGCAACATGTATAGGAACTAGATGCGTTCGTAAACAGCCGCCATCTTAAAGCAGTAGACTTCTTAGGAAGGCTCTGTTCTAGAGAACCTTCCTAGCGAACCTAAGTTACTTTTTATCTAAAATACTCCTAAATCGGCAAAATCTTGACTTGAATCTATCTTTAAATGATGAAACAGTTTTAAAACTTCCACATGTCAAAAGTAGACAGTAGGGAACTAATGCAATAATGGGAGCAATTTTAACAATTTTTAACAGTTGATTCAGGGCAAAGGTTAAATTAGGGTAAAGAATTGGGCTAGGGCCAATTGTCCCAAAAACCTTTTACACTTCACATAGTGTGACCTAATTTTTTTTTTTTTTTTTTTTTTTTTTTTTTTTTGAGGGAGAACAAAACAAAACATGAAAATTATCACCAGTTACTTTGCCAAGTAACTATTTACTCTTACATTCAGGTAACTGAGTTACTAACACAATTACTTTTAGGGAGAAGTAATTTGTAACTATAATTACTTTTTTAAAGTAAGATTAACAACGCTGCCAGTTACTTTGCCAAGTACCGTAATTTCCCGAATATAAGGCGCACCCCAATTTACTTGTAAAATCTAGGGAAAGTTATTGTACCCGTTTATAACGCGCACCCTAATTTTAGCACCAATAAATAGAAAGATACAAGAAAACAGAGCTCATGCACAGATACAGAAATGTCATTTTACTGACTGATGAAACACAGCACAAGCATAGCACATTGGTAGTTCAAAACATTACCATAAACTGACAATATTTACGGTAATAATATGATTTGACAACTTCTCCAACTTACCAGAATCTATGAGAAAAGAAAACAGATGTGACTTTTCTTTTAAAGGCTGCTGTATAACTTGCTCGTTTCATCATGATGAATAAATGTTTCTTCCATGGATTGATACGGTAAAATGAAAGTGAGAACGTAAGTCGGAAATCCGTGAGAGCTCATCGCTGTCAACACGACAGTAACAATAGGAACTATTGTTATTTGGGTTTGAGTTTCCCGAGGGACAGATATAGTTGACGGACACAGGAAGTGTGTGCTTACGTTTGTTATGGTCCGAGTTGCGGAGCTGCAATAAACGTTGACTCAAATAAGTTCAAGAAACTAAATTCTGTGATTTATGAAGAGTGAAAAAAGCAGAATTTAACACAGACGAAATCATTCGGCCGATTAGAGTGAAGAATTACCGAAACAAAATGGTGACGTCACGTACCGTAATGGTCGGCAGCGGGTCGCCGCATACGTTTCTTCAACACAACGTGGCCGTGTCAATTAAAAAAAATTGGTTTATATTAGGGCTGTCAAAATTATCGCATTAACGGGCGTTAATTAATTTTTTTACTTAATCACGTTAAAATATTTGACGCAATTAACGCACATGCCCGCTCAGACAGATTTAAATGACAGTACAGTGAAATGCTCACTTGCGTTTTATGGAGTTTTGCCGCCCTCTGCTGGCGCATGGGTTCGACTGATTTTATAGGCTTCAGCACCCATGAGCATTGTGTAAGTAATTATTGACATCAACAATGGCGGGCTACTAGTTTATTTTTTGATTGAATATTTTACACATTTTATTAAAACGAAAACATTAAGAAGGGTTTTAATACAAAATTTCTATAACTTGTACTAACATTTTTCTTTTAAGAACTACAAGTCTTTCCATCCATGGATCGCTTTAACAGAATGTTAATAATGTTAAAAGGCCATCTTGTTGATTTATTGTTATAATAAACAAATACAGTCCTTATGTACCTTATGTTGAATGTATATATCCATTTTGTGTCTTATCTTTCCATTTCAACAATAATTTACAGAAAAATGTGACATATTTTATAGATGGTTTGAATTGCGATTAATTACGATTAATTAATTTTTAAGCTGTAATTAACTCGATTAAAATTTTTAATCGTTTGACAGCCCTAGTATATACAGTATATATGTAACATATATATATTTCTTTCTCCATCCATGTACCCGTTTATAATACGCATCATGATTTTACAAGTTGATTTTGGGGAAAAAAAGTGCGTGTTATATTCGGGAAATTACGGTAACTAATTACTCTTACATTCAGGTAACTGAGTTACTAACTCAATTACTTTTTGGGAGGTGTAATTTGTTACTGTAATCAATTACTTTTTAAAAGAAAGATTAACAACACTGGTACTAATTTATCCTATTTTATGCTAAACATTCTGTAAAAGAAATCAGGAAAATGCTTGAAGGAGAGTGAAATGTGCTTCTAAGATTTAAGCAATATTGCAGACAAAGAATAAGCATAGTTTGCTTGGATTTGGAATGACATGGCGCAGGCGAGAGTGGTTGTCTCCATAGTTAAAGGCTGTGGGTTTGATTGTCAGCACTTGTGGCTATGTCAAAGTGTCCGTGAGCAAGATACTGACCTCGCCAAAGCTCCTGATGCTGTGTCATCTGTAGGCACATAAGGAGACCATGCCAAAGTGCTGCGAGTACCTTGAGGGTGGAATCAGTTCCCATTTGAGATATTTAATCATAGTCACACTACTCAGTTTAGATTCAAAGTGGAAAAGCCAAAATGTCTAAATAAGTTAGTAAAAGTGTCCTTACAATTTGCTTGTTTTTTTGGTAATGTTCTTAGAATGGCCAAAGGTATGCTTGCCTTTCTGTGTGTGTGAGAGGGTATGCATTATGAAGTAAAGGCATTATTGGCGGCGTCCAGGGAGTACTTGTGTAGCGTACAGCCAACAGTGGGCAGTGCAGTGCTGAAAGTGCTGTCTGCCTGGCACCATTCCTGGCTTTTTCCTCTCCCTCGACACCACTCGCTATTTTCTTCCCCTTTCTCCCTGTGCCTCTATTGTTGTTGCCTCGCCTCCAATCTCGACTTGAATTTCAGTCCCTCAAGTCCACCATCTGTCGCTTATCTTTCCATTTCCTCACCTCTACTATAGGTGATGTGGTTTGCTACATTGCAACCCCCAAACTAGAGTGAACATTTCTTAGCAAACAAAATATTTTATAATTTCAAAATTTCAATTTACTGCCCGCACATTTATGAGTAGATGATTTTTTAACCAAGTCACAAATTTTTGAGGGAAAATACAACTCTTTAAGGGCAGTCTAGAACGCTGAAACTGGCAAATATTTATTGGGACAGCTTGTCGTTTTTTTGTTACCTTGAAGGAAAAAGACAAAACCGAGTATAAATGACCTTCATGTAAAAGATGGTTGATCATTGTATTTAACTGTGCAAAGTTTGAATTTCTTAGCCCTCCGATAATGGAAAAAATAAAGAAAATTAACTATGACCACCCGGCTTCATCTATTGGGTTACTCAGAACCTACAGGCAAAAATAAGTGTGCTAATATTCAACCCTGAACTCCGCCTCCTGCTCATAGTTGGCTGGTATAGACTCCAGCACCCGGTGACCCTTGTGAGGATAAATGGTACAGAAGATGAATGAATGAATCAAAGGATACAAAAAAATAGGAATAGGCCTCCGGAGATCAATGGGTGTACATACAGTACCTACAATATAGGTACTGTATGTTACTTCCTGTTGATTTTGTGGTATTTTATGGGTCACTTGCTGTTTATTTTGCGTTACAGAACGGGAAGTGACCAGGGAATCACCCAAATGAATAGGCAGTGACTCAAACTCAACAGGAAATGACCTGTAAATGCCCTAAAATGAACTGCAAGTGACCTGTAAATGCCCTGAAAATCGGACTGAATGACTGTGAATGCTCTGGTTTTGAATGAACGAACGTTCCCAGTCTAAATGGATTGGGTGTCGAACACCGTCAATGGCAGCCTATTTTATTTTTTAATTGACACCTTTTTAAAACGATATCTCGATTCTTGACAGGAGCATATCAATAACCTTTTGGGATACAAAGTATCACGATATATCACCATTTCGATATTTTGTCACGCCCCTACCGCACACAGAGCGCCGAGTAGGCAACACGGAGCAAGTCTGTGAAAGTGTCTAACCCACGTCATTCCCAGGATATCTCTCTATGAGTGAAAGCAGTGACACGAGTAAATCCCACGTCACCTTACATGGGAATTTACTACTGGTGTCAACAATAATCGATGCGGCGATGCATCCCGATGCGGGCCATGGACGATGCGATTCGATGCGGGCAACAAGCCGAATCGATTCAGCACTTATTAAAATATATAAGTCCGTTCAAAAATCTTCTGGTGATGCAATGGATTTGGTTTCCCCATTTGTATTATTATTCTCATGTTTACCTGTAGAGGGAGCTACTGTACAAGCAATGCAGGGGGGACGAGGAACCCAAATCGGCTTCCTCACGGGAGTAACGTCACAGACATGCGCAATTGCGCAGTGGCAATCGAGAAAGCAGAGAGATAAGACATAACAACAATGGCTGAAGCGGAGAAAGAGGGAGCGCGAAAGATTATTGACGCACCAAAGACATTGAAAGCAGGCATATGGAGACATTTTGGCTTCTATGAGGTTGGTGGGAAACTTGACCAAACTTATGCGGTGTGTAAACAATGAAAGGCTGCTACTGTGTGTAAAGAAAAAAAAAAAGAAAGCCCTGGTCTCATTCAAAGCACTAATTAAATGCTGTGATGTTTTTTTTATTTTTTATTTTTATATATATTACTATTTTCATTTGACTACAACCAGGAATGACACAAGAGCCTATAAAAAGTTGTTTAATGTCTGACCGCTTGTGTTGCCTCATGATTCACGAAAAATATGCTTGGCTTTAGCATTTTAATGCATCCCAGGCTTTAATGCATCGTGATGCATTGCCGAATCGAACCGAATCGAATCGTGGCCCTCTGAATCGAATCGAATCGAATCGAATCGTGGCCCTCCGAATCGTAATCGAATCGAATCGTGACGGCAGTGCCGATGCACACCTCTAGAATTTACCGGGATATGTATGTGAAAGGCAGTGTTGGGAATAGCGGCGTTATTTTTTTCAGTAACAGGGTAATCTAACTAATTATTTTTTCTGCCGTTACAACGCCGTTACCGTTACTGACGGTCAAAAGCGGTGCGTTACTTGCTCTGAATAAATTGAAGAAACTACCACAGCGAGTCTACTCTGCTCTGTTTATTTGTAATCCAAGACTTGGGGTGCGTTCAGGTTCGAGAATAGCGCACGTACTTCTTATGACTCCAGGCTGTTTGTCCCTGCTCATTCAATTAGACAATGCTTTCCAAAGCTTGCTAACGTTTCTGTGTTTGCTACACCTAAATGCTAGCCTCGTTCCCATCCCCCACTGTCAGCCAGCAAGAATGCTGCTTCCATCTTGAGGACAGACACTTTGAGGGTGATGGGAGGAGTAGGGGGACGAGGCTACCTGAATGAACCCTCTGGATAGATGCAATGGAAGTGATTATGACTGGCTGAGGGTTAGAGTCATGTGTCATGGTAAGCCAATCAGAGCCGGTGTTTTCACACACAAACCGGAACAGCGCGTGCGGCAAACACACACACACAAAACAGATGCAGAGGGATATGTTGGCAGAGCATTCAGAGGAAAATTTGTCCTTTACGAGGTGTAAATATAAACACTATTTCAAGTTGGTCAGAATTAAAGGAAAGAACGTGCATGTAAAGTGTAATTCATGTCCCGGGGCAAAGCTTTTGTTGACATCTGTGGTAAGCAATTCAAATCTGCTGAAGCACCTAACAACTACACATGCTACCAGAAAGCTAGTGGCAAAAATCTTACTGTTTATTTTTTGTTGCACTTCAAGTGTAGGATAAATCTGTTGCTGGTGAGGTGCAATAAATATTACAAGGTTCTATAACACAACTACCTATCTGTTCTCTATTCAACTGACTCGAATACTGCTCAGAAACTTTTAAATTCTGTCACATTCAACAACTTCTTTTTAAAGTAACGGAAATAGTTACTTTCCCTGGTAACTAGTTACTTTTACTATAGAGTAATTCAGTTACTATCTCAGTTACTTTTTGGAAGAAGTAGTGAGTAACGATAACTAATTACTTTTTTTAAAGTGACGTGCCCAACCTGGTGAAAGGGGCTACTGATAAACTCGACCACAGGTGCATGTGACAAAGCATATAAATGACCTAATGAGTAAGGGCTGGCAAGTTGGGATATCACATTTGATTGACTAAAATAGTAAAGGCGTATATGAAATAGGGCTGCAGCTATCGAATATTTTAGTAATCGAGTAATCGACTGAAAATTCTATCGATTAATCGAGTAATCGGATAAAACATTTTTTTAGGTAAAGAGCAATTATTAATATACATGAGAAAACAAGACATTTCTTCTAATATTGAACCATTTTCAGTCAATCAGTCTTTATTTTCGATGTACATTGTTGAAAACAGCCAACAATTGCATCTCAGATGTGACTAGAATAAAAAGACTAATTCACTGCTTTTACTTAAAAAAAACTTCTAGATCTTATAAACATGTATATATATATATATATATATATATATTTCTTACCTAAAAATGTCATTACGCTTGATAACACACATCACTTAAAAGTTAGGTGTTCTTCCCATTTGTTTCAATAGAATTTCAATTTGTGTCAAGCTATTTTTAAGTTCTAGTTAAGTTTTAAATTTGTCTAAACTGTAAGTCCTGATAGGATTTTGAGTTTTTGCAGTGTTCAAAATAAATGCACGTATGATACCTGCTGTATTGGAGCATATTAGGGACCAGTGCTACTTGGTGTTTTATCCAGCAATGGCTACTGAGCTAAAATTTACATTATTTTTTATTTTACACCCTAATCACTCTACAGCGCTATGTTTTCACAGATTAGATAAAGCCTGTATGTATGACACATTAGCCACGCATCGACAGTGGTCATAATTAATAGAAAAGTAGCCCTCCGCAGGGCTAACGTTACGTGAGCTAGTGACAGTAACGTTAATGTTATTTATTAGCGCTATGTAGTCTACTGCTTTAAGATGGCGGCTGTTTATTAACGCCGCCCTGTCTGTCATTTCGCATCTAGTTCTACTTACATATGATATCTATGAGACGCATCAGAACTTAGCTACCTGCTACCACCGTAGCATCATGCGGGCGTAGTTTTTAGCAACGTCGGAATAGCTTGTAGCGGCTCTCGGCTGCAGTAAGGTATTTTTTTTTATTGGTTCTTCCTCTACGCAAGTGATGTCAGCGCGTTGTCCAGCATTAAAAGTACTCCGGGCAAAACGTGATGCTTAGAGCTGGCAAAATTAAACGATTCCTCGAGGTGAATAACATTACTCGGATCAGTTTTTTAACTCGAGTTACTCGAGTTGCTGGAGTATTCGCTTTAGCTCTAATATGAAATATCTGCCTTATGGTGGGATACCACTTCCTAGAAATACAGTTTTTTCCTCCACTGTTACACATTAGAAAAACGCAATTCTTTGTTTTTTTTTTTCATGTCATAAAATAAGATTTTTTTTCACTTGAATGGATGGATAAAGGTGTTGTCTTTCACTTTAGGTGTATTTCTTTTTAATGGAACACTTGGGTGCACCTTAAGTTGCTGCGACTGAGTGTGTAAAATAACAATGTTCCTGTTTAGCTGCTTAAGCTTCTCTAGTAAACACATCATGGAAAAGAGATGAGAGGTAATGGAAAAATGGGCGACAGATGGTGGACTTCAGGGACAGAAATATGGAGGAGATGAAACAACAATTGAAGCGTAGGGAGCAGGCTGAAGTAATGGGAAAGAGTAATGAATTGCACTAAGGTAGAGAAAAATGGAGGAGCAGAGACCTCTACATATCATATGTTACTAAATAAAGGCTTCTGTCTACAATTTTCAAAAATGCACTTGCTCACAATAATAGAAAAAAATGATTGTTAAGTCATTGCATAGTATGTGTGCATTAAATTCCATGCGAGTCTTGTTGCTGCCAAGACGTTACAGAGCTGGCCCAAACCGTCTCGTCATCACGCTTGAAAGGGGATTAACACAGTCAACAGAGTTCACCGACAGGCCACCGCCTATGTCTGCACAAAAAATCTCTTCTGAATCCGTTTTATGGCTTCTCAGATGTTTCAATTCAGGCTAACGCTGCTGTCCCTAAAGAGCGTAATAAGGATGTTTTTCTGGTGCTGGTGGGATAATGTTGTGTGCACACTGCCAAACAGGCTTAGCTAAAAGGTAGACTGTAAAAAAAGTGCAAACAACAGAGAGAGCGAGGGAGAGAGAGCATGAGAGCTGCTGAAAGACAAAAGTGAGGTGGGATGAAAGGCAATGCCGGAGGTGATGTCTCAGCCTACATTCTAAAAAACCGCCGAGGTTAACTGTACCGCGGACAGTAGCCTTGAAGCCTGTCTGCTCGTTTGGCTGAAACCTTCATGTGTTCATCTTATTGTGATTTGAAGGGACTTGGCAAGTTGAAACCATTTTTATAGGGGGATGTATGCATATCAGATGTTGTAAAAATAGATTTATGACCAGTGTTCAGAATAACGCTGTTATAAATAACGCCGTTACATAATAGCGTTATTTTTTTTCAGTAACGGTTTAATCTAACTAATTATTTTTTCCGCCGTTACAACGAAGTTACCGCTACTGACGGTCAAAAGCGGTGCGTTACTTACTCTGAATAAATTAAAGAAACTACCAGCCGTAGCGAGTCTCCTCTGCTCTGTTTATTTGTCATCCAAGACTTGGGGTGCGTTCAGGTTCGAGAATAGCGCACGTGTTTTGTTTTGCGCATTTTCTTAGCAAAGATATACCACACAGGATGTGCTGGCACTCTGTTTCTTTAATAGCACATATAACTTCAACATGAACACAAACGTACGGCTCTCAGCAGGCCGTGTCTCTAACTCACTCCCGCATCTTGTGAGCAAAACAATAATGGCGCCGTGTGCACTTTAGGGTGCCTCGGATAATTCTGTATCAGAATATTACAGCACGCAACTCCAGGCTGTTTGTCCCTACTCATTCAATTAGACAATGCTTTCCAAAGCTTGCTAACGTTTCTGTTTTTGCTACACCTGAATGCTAGCCTCGTTCCCATCCCCCACTGTCAGCCAGCAAGAATGCTGCTTCCATCTTGTGGATGGCAGACGCTTTGAGGGTGACGGGAGGAGTAGGGGGATGAGGCTACCTGAATGCACCATCTGAATAGATGCGATGGAAGTGATTGTGATTGGCTGAGGGTTAGAGTCATGTGTCATGGTAAGCCAATCAGAGCCAGTGTTTTCACACACAAACCGGAGCAGCACGTGCGGCAAACACAAACAGGCAAAACAGATGCAGAGGGATATGATGGCAGAGCATTCAGAGAAAAATTTGTCCTTTATGAGGAGGAGATATAAACTCTATTTCAAGTCAAAAGAAGTATAGTAGGCTATGTCTACTTGACAAGTTGTCTCAGGTCGTGAGAATTAGATTTAATTGATTAAACTCACTTTATATTGTTTACTGCTGATTGTTGTTTTATTATATTGTTTATTGTTTATTTTTGTTGAACTTCAAGTGTAGGATAAATCTGTTGCTGGTGAGGTGCAATAAATATTACAAGGTTCTATAACACAACTACCTGTCTGTTCTTCTTTATTCAACTGACTCGAATACTGCTCAGAAAATTTCAAATTCTTTGACATACAACAACTTCTTTTTAAAGTAACGAAAATAATTACTTTCCCTGGTAATTAGTTACTTTTACTATAGAGTAATTCAGTTACTAACTCAGTTGCTTTCTGGAAGAAGTAGTGAGTAACTATAACTAATGACTTTTTTTAAAATAACGTGCCCAACACTGTTTATGACCACCATTGACACTACTGTTGCTCTTGTTCTCTGTGAAAGCACAGTTTTGTTTACAGGGCTGTCACTATCATAAATATATACCGTATTTTTCGGACTATAAGTCGCAGTTTTTTTCATAGTTTGTCTGGGGGTGCGACTTATACTCAGGAGTGACTTATGTGTGAAATTATTAACACATTATGATATCATTTCACATGTTATTTTGGTGTTTTGGAGTGACACTGATGGTTTGGTAAACTTGTTAGCATGTTCTTTATGCTATAGTTATCTAAATAACTCTTAATAGCTATGGCCACGTTCACGTTCTGCCTTTGGCAATGTGTGTTCAACTGTATTATTGACTTTTTTTTTATATTGAAATGCATGCTTTTAGTTTGTGCCACTATCACGCCCAAGTGGGGGCACACTCGCACTTGTTTACGCGAAGAAGAGCGCTCACAC
This sequence comes from Corythoichthys intestinalis, assembly GCF_030265065.1. Lineage (NCBI taxonomy): Eukaryota > Metazoa > Chordata > Actinopteri > Syngnathiformes > Syngnathidae > Corythoichthys > Corythoichthys intestinalis. Next base: position 28,685,187 of record NC_080402.1, read on the forward strand.
GCCAGAAAAAGACGGACAGCTACGCAGCATCTGAGCGAGTGGGTGCGAGAGAGAGAGAGAGAGAGTGAGAGAGAGAGAGAGAGAAACACGGCTGCAAACCTACGTCTATTGTTTATGCCTGTAAAATATCTCTACAGAGGCAACGCCTGTGTGTATCATCTTTTCTGTTGTTGTGTGTTTTCCACCTGCGATCGGAGACTTAGTCAGTTTTGTGGTTGTTTGAACGAGGTGCTAATGCTTGCGAACGCATGCTAACCGTTTGTGTCATTGCATTATTTACGTTGATGCGAACCCGTTTGGTATCGAGGACAAAATTGATTTGTATCATTTCTATTTTTAGTTTCACTTTTTTTAAATGATGGTGTCATAACTACGACCAAAACAAAGTCAGCGAATTATTCGGACGTCCAGCATCGTCATTTGGGAGTTTAGCTCGCTGTATAGCCAGGACCAAGCCGTAGTGTCTTGGTGAGGACAGTATATTCGCATTTCGTTGTTCATGCATCATGTAACATTATCGTACTGTACACTTATTCAGCATGTTGTTCTCTATTGTATTTTTATATTAAATTGCCTTTCAAGATGACATATCTGTTCTATGTGTTGGATTTTATCAAGTAAATTTCCCCCAAAAATGCGACTTATACTCCGGTGCCACTTATATATGTTTTTTTCCTCTTCGTTGGGCATTTTATGACTTATACTCAGATGCGACTTATAGTCCGAAAAATATGGGTAATATTTTTAGAATGGAGTATTCTGTCAATCATTCTATTGATTAATCGAAAGAAAATACCCAGATAGCAGACCGGCATTGAAAAAATGTTGGATCGACATTCCGCTGTCGATCTTATATCGTTGAATCAACTTTGACACCCGACGTTGATTTGTCATCACTTTTGCACCCTCAATTAATGTTTTTTCAATGTTGAAATCCTGACAAAACCTAAACGTCATTTCGATTATTAATACGTAATATTGGAACAAAGCTGAATCAACGTTATGTGTTACTTCATTTTCAACCATGAAGCTATCATTGCTTTCAAATATGCCTTTATTCAGAGGTCCTGCTTTATTTACAGACAGAAGAAACTGCTAGGCTGGTTAATAAAATATACTGAATAAATAATATATCACTAATATATCGCCAAAGCATCCTTTTTATTGACTTCTATTCACTAGCATGCAAATTTCAATAGGATGATATGGAGAATATTACATGTCTTGATTTCTTCAAAGCAGCTGTCCTGACGTACGTAGCCAAGAACAGCATTAAACATGGAAACTTCTTTCCATTGTCTACTCCTGTTGTTTGTACTATGACAGCACCATCTGTTGTTGACTGGCATTCAGGCTGACCCTAACCATTACACAGTGTTTTTCTTTGATACTTTCACAGAGAGACACGTTCATTGCAGATGTTACTGTCAGCCCTTAATTATTTGCTCACGGGGAATTTTGGCAACTTGACTAGAAACAAGCTTTTTGACATCTTGCTGTTCATAGCTGTTAGATGCTAAAATTAAACCAAAATAAAAACTAAAATTCAAGTTTTTAACTGTAGTTACATTTGACTTTAGATTTTATACACTTCTTTGCCGATTTCTGTTGCATTTCAAGCTGTGCCATTTATCTTTTGCACTAGTTTTACGCTATTTACGTTAGGGGTGTGACAAAATATCGAAATGGTGATATATCGTGATACTTAGTTTCCCAAAAGGTTATCGATATGCTCCTGCCAAGAATCAAGATATCGTTTTAAAAAGGTGTCAATGTCTAAAAACATTTTAAAAGGAACCAACAAGTTGCTACCAAAATTTTCCATCATAATAGTGTCTCAGTTAACTCTAAGGCTGCACAGGGGTGAAAGTGGCTAGAATTTCTTGCCGGAAATCCCTGACGTGAAGGTCGCCACGGAGCCAGATATTTTATTTATTTTTCATTCAAAATGGTATTTTTTCAATGATTTGCAAAATAAAAGTTAACAAAAACAGCAATAACCCCAGCCTCCATCTCGTAATTTTTTATTTTCCCTCATTTCCTCACACATTAAATGCCAAATTTCAAATTTAACTACTTAAGAACATAGGATAAATGTTAAAATTGAAGTTAATGTAAGCATTTCCTTTTTATATATAATAACAAAGATATAAGTAACATACATTCAGAAAATTAAGTAGAAATGTCTTATATTTTGCAGCATGAAATGGAATAGATTTTGAAGATCGCGCAAACATTGACTTTTTTAAATCATAAGGAAATGAATAAGTAGCGTAACATAAATGAACAAATATAAGTCCAAAGTGCACATTGACAGCTAAGATCTTCTGAACCTCCCCATCAGAGCAAATAAAACTAAATTTGATAAATACTGTAAGCCTCCTCAACTCTTTCGTTGCTCTTAAAGATTTGATCCATTTTATGTTGCATTGCCCTTTTTTTGTCGCATCAATTCAACAAGCTTTTTCTTTTTTTTTTTTTGCTGTTCCAGAAAACATGCACATTTGAACCAATCAGAGCTAACCATCTCTGCTGATCACATGTCAGTATCTCAGCCAATTGAACGGATAAATGTGTCCAGGCCTTTTGCTTTGCTGCGTGCATTTGCACATTGACGTGACTCATCATCGTCAAACTCTGATAACTGCAGCAGTTGGGGAAACCTCCATGCCGTCCGTGGAATAAAATCAATTATAAATATTGGTGGAAACCAATTACGCTACACAAGCACTTTATTATGCTTGTTGTTAACACTTGTGTATGTAAATCTGATGTTGGTATATTGTTTTCTTTTTGGAGCTGAAATGCACATTGTTTTTTTTGTTTGTTTGTTTTTTACATAGCGTTTTGACAGTTGCTGTCATATTTTCGGAATCAAAGCACCGTGTACCGGAACAGCATTCCGGCCCTGAATCTTATACCGGAACTGCGTTCTAGCCCTGAATCTTATATCGGAACTCCGTTCCTGACCATTCTGGCCCACCTTCACCCCTGAGGCTGCATTGACGGTGCTCGTTGCCCCGTTTCATTTAGACCGGGAACGTTCGTTCATTAAAAACCAGAGCATTCACAGTCATTCTGTCCGATTTTCAGGGCATTTACAGGTCACTTGCTGTTCATTTGTAGGGCATTTACGGGTCATTTCCTGTTGAGTTTGAGTCACTGCCTATTTATTTGGGTATTTTATGGGTCACTTCCTTTTTATTTTGAGTTACAGAACAGGAAGTGACCCATAAAATACCCCAAAATCAACAGGAAGTAACTGAAAATAGACAGGTAAATGACCTTAAATGGCTCAAAATTACCTCATTGCCTGGCATTGGCTGCCACTGAAGGCTATAGACGTTCAATCCATCCGTTCAAATGGATTGGACGTCTACTAGCGATAAACTCATTCCAATTCACAGCAGAAGCTTGTTTTTCTGTTTATTAGTTGTTTGTAGAATATCCTAGAATAATTTCCTGAGCAATGTATAGATAATCGTTGTATCGCCATATCGTCAGATCATCGTTATCGTGCGCTTTGCATCGCAAATCGTATCGTATCATGAGGTACCAAGAGGTTCCCACTCCTAATTTTCGTTGCGATGTAAATAAAGTGGGGCTTAAATGTTGTGTGTAATAAATCTGAAGAAGAAATGTACGTATATTCATATTTTCCCTTTTAATTCCCATGTTGGAATCTCAAAATTTTCTTTAAATATTGTGATATAATTTCGAAGCTACATCACCCACCTCCTTCTACCTGCAGGAAGAACATGCATCCCTCCCACTGAGAACAAAGAGGGCCTATTCTACCTTCCTCACACTAAGTCCTAAATGGCCGATGGCTGTATTTTTGACTATTTGCCTTATTTTTTAAATCAATATTTTGATTTATTTGTGGAATCATGCTGTGTGAATGGATATGTCCTATGTTTTATTGTGCCTGGTGCTTTCTCTACAAAAGAAGTTTTTAAAAGATAAATAAAGTGAATTTCAATTGATTCAGCACCAGACACTTCATTAGGTATGCCTGCATATTTAAATGAGAGCTAATGAAGGAGATAAAACAATATTACGCCTTTACACAGGAAGATAATATACAGTACATGGCTGTTCAATGGTTTGAAATGTTCATATTTTTAAACATAGACTTCATAATGGTAATTAACAGGTCAAATCAGGCACATACTGCGCCTCCCCTTCAAGCAGGGGGCCGCCCACATCAATAGGAGCTGTTCACAAACACACGCACGCAGCATATGTAACGCCAGATTTAGTTGAAAACAGTGTTGTTTTTGGCAGCCATTTTAATTTTAGTCTTAGTCTTTTGGATGAAAATACTTATTAGTTTTAGTCATATTCTAGTAATTTCAAAATGTGTTAGTTTTAGTCTAGTTTTAGTCGGCGAATATTCACACAAGTTTTAGTTTTGTTTTAGTTGACGAAAACTCAAAAGTATTGATTGACGGATACACAGTTTTAGTAAAAATAAATAAATAAAGGTTTTCAACAATTTCGAATGAACATTGACAGTCAAGTAAGCACTTATTTTCCACAACACTAGCTTTATTTTGGTGAGACATGCACTATGAATGCAGTAAAATAATATTCCTGCTGTGCAAGGAGGTACAAGTCATATGTAGCTTACAATTTAAAAGGAACTTAAGTTAAACATACATAACATGTTTGGAATTTAAAATAGGCCAAGCCCTGAAAACTGTAAAACAACACAATACTAATAACTAACTCCTGGCCCACTCAGAACAAGCCCAAATTGAATTGCACTGTGTAACTCTTCTCCCCATGTGAAAAAAAACAGCCTGCACGAAACGTGCAGGGTCTTTACTCAAAGTGTAGAACAATACAATACAAAATGGGCTACATGCTCCGCTCTGCAGCCTATTCCCTACAGAGCTGCTGGATTACAAATGTTGCTGTTCATACGACAATTATTGACATGCAATGGTAAATTTTCATAATTTTCTCCTGAAAAATAGGCAACACTATTGATTGCATGGGTCATCGGCGATTCTCATGCGTGTATATGCATAGGGCGGCCGTGGCGCAGTTGGTAGCTGGGGTTGTCCTTGGACCGAAGTGTCAGTGGGTTGTGTGAATGTGTGCGTGAATGGGTGCTAACGTAAAGTGCTTTTGGCACGGTAACCATGCAGATACAGTGGGGCAAATAAGTATTTAGTCAACCACCAATTGTGCAGTTTCTCCTACTTGAAAAGATTAGAGAGGCTTGTAATTGTCAACATGGGTAAACCTCAACCAGGAGAGACAGAATGTGGGAAAAAAAAACAGAAAATCACATTGTTTGAATTTTAAAATATTTATTTCCAAATTAGAGTGGAAAATAAGTATTTGGTCACTTACAAACAAGCAAGAAAGCTGTCAAAGAGGTCTAACTTCTTCTAACGAGGCTCCACTTGTTACTTGTTTTAATGGCACCTGTTTTAACTCATTAGCGGTATAAAAGACACCTGTCCACAGCCTCAGTCAGTCACACTCCAAACTCCATAATGGCCAAGACCAAAGAGCTGTCGAAGGACACCAGACACAAAATTGTAGACCTGCACCAGGCTGGGTAGACTGAATCTGCAATAGGTAAAATGCTTGGTGTAAAGAAATCAACTTTTGGAGCAATCATTAGACAATGGAAGACATACAAGACCACTGATAATCTCCCTCGATCTGGGGCTCCATGCAAGATCTCAAATCCTGCACTGCCAGACGTGTCCCCCTGCTGAAGAAAGTACACGTCCAGGCCCGTCTGCGGTTCGCTAGAGAGCATTTGGATGATCCAGAAGAGGACTGGGAGAATGTGTTATGGTCAGATGATTCCAAAATAGAACTTTTTGGTAGAAACACAGGTTCTTGTGTTTGGAGGAGAAAGAATACTGAATTGCATCCAAAAAACACCATACCCACTTTGAAGCATGGGGTGGAAACATCATGCTTACGCGCTGTTTTTCTGCAAAGGGACCAGGACGACTGATCTGTGTAAAGGAAAGAATGAATGGGGCCATGTATCGAGAAATTTTGAGTGACAATCTCCTTCCATCAGCAAGGGCATTGAAGATGAGACGTGGCTGGGTCTTTCAGCATGACAATGATCCCAAACGCACAGCCAGGGCAACAAAGTAGTGGCTTCGTAAGAAGCATTTCAAGGTCCTGGAGTGGCCTAGCCAGTCTCCAGATCTCAACCCCATAGAAAATCTGTGGAGGGAGTTGAAAGTCCGTGTTGCCCAACGACAGCCCCAAAACATCACTGCTCTAGAGGAGATCTGCATGGAGGAATTGGCCAAAATACCAGCAACAGTGTGTGAAAAGCTTGTGAAGAGTTACAGAAAACGTTTGGCCTCTGTTATTGCCAACAAAGGATACATAACAAAGTATTGAGATGAACTTTTGGTATTGACCAAATACTTTTTTCCACCATGATTTGCAAATAAATTCTTTAAAAATCAAACAATGTGATTTTCTGTTTTTTTTCAACATTCCGTCTCTCATGGTTGAGGTTTACCCATGTTGACAATTACAGGCCTCTCTAATATTTTCAAGTGGGAGAACTTGCACAATTAGTGGTTGACTAAATACTTATTTGGCCCACTGTCAATGCGCTATATAAGTACTGTCCATTTTCCATTTATATGTTGTTTTGTATTGGCATGCTAAGATGGGACCATTAACTCGCACTAGCTTAGCCACCCCAGAGCCCTGAAACTAACAAATAACTGATAAACTGCACGGAATTTGTTGAAATCAACTCCACCGACTAATTAAACCCCCGCTAACTCGAAGATTTAGCCTAATGTCAAAAATTTGGAACTTTCCATTAAAGCTCCCCAAAACATAAAAACAATTATCCAGTGAAACTTAAAAAAATAAATAAGTAAAAATGTTTTTTGGCAGTTGACAATTTACTTAATGAAGAGATAAATTGACTCTTGGAATTCAGGAGGAAATTGTTCAATTGTAGCCAGAGTTCTGGATTCTGCCTGTTAAGGAGGGAAAAGATGATTTGGGACTAGCAAGACAGAGAGTCTCTAAAGGGTTACTATTTCATGTTTGTCATTTCCGCTCCACTTCCCAAACCTGTAAACATGCACTCACCTTTAAAAAGATCCGAAGGGAATGATCGTCAGAGAGAAAGACGAAGAGAGACAGAAAGTGAGAGACATCACCTGACAGGAAGTGTGTCTGGATGGATCGATGCTGTACTGTCAGGAAGTGTAGCGTGTCCTCTGCACACTGTGAGTCAGCAGACAATCAGCTTAGTGACTTGACTCTTTCCATTTCCTTTCGGAGTCTTATGTTAATCCACTGGAATTTGCCAGTCGGGGCCTGTCCCAAGTTACAATTTAGTTTCACTCATTTTTTTTTTTTTTTTTAACATAGTTTTTTTTCTCTTCTGAATGTAAAAAAAACATGCTCTATGGTGACTGCCTCTGTTGTTTGGATATTTGACGTATATCGGTATCAACCTTTTTTTTTTTTTTTTTTTTTTTTTTAAATATACAGTAAATCCGAACAGCCCGATTTGAAAAATATCAATTTAAAACTGGGTTATTTCGGCTCAGATGCAGCCGCTCCTCTCTCTCCTACACTAGCATTCACCCCGTCCTCTCATTGGGGTAAATGATAATGGTAAATGGAATTACACTTGTATTCGTCTTTTCACCTCTCTAAGGGCCTCAAAGCGCTTCACATTCTATCTTCATTTACCTACTGGTGACGCAGCTTCAGGAGCAACGTGGCTTCTGTCATAGGCGGAGTTTGACTTTTGGGGCAGGGGGGGCACAACATGTTGACGACCCCGAAACGCAGTTTTAGCAATAAAATTAACTTACAGGAATTTTTATATAATAAACTGACAATGAGCGTTTTTTGCTTCCCATCATTCTTGAGGGGGATTCTAAATCAGGCTGCTCAGGCAATACTTTTCGCCAAGATCGTTATTCATTGAATATGGTACGCCCGCCGAAGTCGTGCCAATGTAGTTACCACAGTCAAAAACTGTATCCCCTGGGCAGGTAAATTTGTATCTTTATTATTCAATCAAAAAAGTTGCTTCAATCAAAATATATTTTTCAACCAAAAAAATAGTCGCTTCAATCAAAAATAAATGTGTTTGAATGCAAAAATAAATTTGAAACTCAAAAAAACTAAAAAAAAAAATGCATGTAAAAGCTATTTTTCTTTCCGCTCCGTCCGCTTTCAAAAACAAAACCACTTGAATCAAAGAAAGAAAAATCTCAATCAAAAAAAAGTTTTTGAATGCGAAAAAATATTTGAGATTGAAAATTTTGCATTTGAACACTTAATTTTTCATTGAAAAATTTTCTTTGTTTGAAGCAATCCTTTATATGTTAGGACATTTGTGTCTAAATCATTCAATTCCCAAAAAAAGTTGCTTCAATCAAAAAAAAAATATATATATATTTTCAATCAAAGAAAAAAAATAATTTTTTAAATATATTTTTTTCTAATTTTATTTTTTGGGTGAAATTTATATGCAAAGAAAATGACCGTCTAAGGTGCTCAAAAAATAATTTTGGCCCATTATAAAAATCTATTTTTTGGTCCATTTCATTTTAAATTTTTTTTTTTTTTTTTTCAGTTTTATTGCTTTACAACTTTTGTATGTATAGGAAACTGAATTACATGCAATGACACTTTTCGGCCACCGGGGAGGCCCCCTCAAAATCCACTTATGGCTTAGTATCTTTTTTAAGGACACTTAGACGAGGTCATCAGGGGGGAGAATCGAAACCACAACCACTGGCTTCGGGAATGACTAACAATGAACCAAGCCACCCTTTGTAATTAGCTGTTATTTTCTATTTGTGTGATTCAATAAACATGCTTTAGGCATTTCAATGAAATTCAGTGTTTGCATTATTAGATTTTTTTAACGCCAATTTTTACACTTTTACTGCAAATGAATGTCGTTTCCAAAAATCTGTTATCAGCCCTTTCAACTACTAATAATGGGTATCGGTCCTGAAAAACCCATATCAGTGGACTCTACTCTGTAATGGTGATTGCCGTGGAGATCATTTGATTAAATAATTAGTAAGAATGCATTGGGTTGCGTAAAAATGTAATGTTATTGGGATTTTATATATGAAAACAAACTGAACAAATATTTTGGCTATATTTGGAAAAAGGTCACATGTTGCATGTTTTTATTTTGAGGTTCACCCCATTGCTGTTAGTTTGATTAAGGAGTGCCTTGCATAAGTAATTGTCCGCTGCTGTTACAAACAGTTTCTACATAGCAAACTCATTTTTGGAACTATTCCTTGGCAGGCTTGATCTTAGTAAGCCAAAAAAATGTCAATATGTTTTTTTGTCCTTTTTTATCTACAAACTGAAGATGGGACAAGTGAAAGTAGACCCGATCATGTGGATGCCTATGCAGAGTTGCCTAGTTACGGCTGATATTTTACAAGATTATTGGTGGTTGCTTGGTCGAGCTACTCACATATTTAAGCAATTCTTTAAGCAAGGGGTCTAATACTGCGTTCCAAATTCTTAGAATTTCAAGGAACCCAGTCTCGAGAGTAGTGTGGACAAAAGCCCCTACATAGTCATAATTAATAACAAAAACAAAATTTCTCATGCCCTTTGTGTTATATTCAGTTTGACTGCATGTTCTGGATGTTTGACAGTCAACTATAACCTTCAAAAAAACCTTTCAAGCGATTGAAAAGAACTTAATATGTAGAGAGGGAAAAAAAAGGTGCAATTCCACCAATCCAGACATGTGCCAGTAAAAGAATATTCCAAGGCCAAAAAAAAGTCAAATTCCTCTCCAGAAGCAGATTGTTGACCCGTACCAGTTTCTTTGGAAATGTTTGAAAGCAGAGCTGATGAGTGACTGAATTCTTACAAGAAGTGAAGCTGCTGTGGAGGGATAATTTCTCCTTGATTTTTGAACAAGTAGCACAAGCAAAGTTCTTCTGGGTATGACAAATGTTTAAACCAGGGGTCGGCAACAATTTTCCGCACTGTAATGGGCATCAGAGTATAAGGTGCACCTTCAATGAATGGCCTATTTTAAATCTGTTTTCATGTATAGGGCACACTGCATTATAAGGCGCAGTAGTAGTAGTAGTAGTTGTAGTACGGTTGTTGTTGTAGTAGTTGCTGGCGTTGCATTATGCATCCACAAGATGGAACTGAGCTATACGGAATGTCATGCCTTTATTAACTAATATTAATCCATATATAAGGCACAGTGGATTATAAGGCGCATTGTCGGCTTTTGAGAAAATTGAAGGCTTTCAGGTGCGCTTTATTGTGCGGAAACTATGGAAATCATGAAGGCTGTATTTGTAACCAATTTAGTCATTTTGATAGTAGGCTAATATGGCTAATATACAGTAGATACATACAGCATGTGATGACTATTATAAGGCTATCAATTTTTTGCGGCTCAAGACACATTTTTTGTTTGTTTGTTTGTTTTTTGATCCAATGTGGCTCTTTTAACATTTTAGGTTGCCAAACCCTGGTTTAGACCAAAGTCCACGGTGAATGGCTTGATGCTAAGGACAAAAAAACTGTATGTCATTCAATATAATTAGTAAGGGAAAAAGTGTGTGCAACCCAATAGGTAGAACCACTGACAAATCCATGATCCGTCCTTCAAAAAGCACAAGATGCATTAATCTTTAAGTCTCTGACTATTTGACAGCAAACCCTACTTAGAGTTACTCTGAAGCAGTGCTGTTAATAACGGCGTTACAATATAACGGCGTTACTACCGGCATTATTTTTTTCAGTAGTGGGTAATCTAATTAATTACTTTTCTCATCTTGGCAACGCCGTTACCGTTACTGAGAACGGAAAGGCATGCATTACTATGCGTTATTATATTGGTGGAAAAGTCTGAGGGAGACGGATTCACCGAGACGACAGAGCAGAGCAGGAGTGGGGAGGAGGCAAGAAAGTTGTGACGCCGAGCAAACGCGATGCTAGGTAGCTCCAATAATACCTGTTGTAGCCGATAGCCTACAAACTACGCCCGCATGTTATGGTAGATATGGTAGACATGGTAGATATCACATGTACTGTACATAGATATAACTAGATGCAAAATGACAGACACGGCACTAGATGCGTTAGTAAACAGCCGCCATCTTAAAGCAGTAGACATTTTATTACGGCTCTGTTGTAGAGAACCTTCCTAGCGAACCTAAGTAACTTTTTATCTAAAATACTTCTAAATCGGCAAAATCTTAACTTGAATCTATCTTTAAATGATGACACAGTTTTAAAACGTTCATATGTCGAAAGTAGAGAGAAGGGAACTAATGCAATAATAAATAATAATAAAAAAATTATGCCCAAAAATACAGGGGTAAATCCCTCGCTTGCAGTTGCAAGGCTCAACCCTCCCCCACTGATTGTTGGTCAGTGTCAGTGAGTCAGCTGTGCTACACCATGGCTGGAGGAGGTGAAACTCCTTAACTTTTTCCCCCATCGAAGAAAACCAAATCACTGGTATGGGAATACTTCTGCTAAAGAAAAGTTGCAGACAGCCTTGGCTTAGAGGAGGAGGGCCAACAGACATGTAAAACATGACATGTTTGCGGGGGGTGGCTGCCAAGGAAGAAATACCTCCAATATAATTTTGCATTTATACAAAATTAATGGTTAGTAAACACTCATGAATGTTTCCCACTAGCTACAAAAGTTAACTCGAATGTGTTTAGTGTGTCTAGTGGTGGTTAAACGAGGTGTTTTTTTCTCCCTGGCAACTGTCTGTGTTGAGAAAGAGTGTGTGTATAATGCAAACATGATACGAGTCATACGCATGGGCTTTTCATTGTAAATAATTCAATTATTTTTGTTCTAATGGTAATAATGTTGAGCTGTGGGTGTGGGTTTAGGCTCACCTAAAGGACTGCATTTATTTTGATTTTATGTAGACATTTTTTTTTTTAACGTAACATTATACCTATGTTCCAATTTGCTAACAGGTTTTGAAAAATAAAAATCCTGTTTAATGGATTTTTTTTTTTAACACAGATATCTCAAAGTACATACATTTTAGAGCTGTAATTGCAATGCCGTTATATTTTTTGCTTCAAGTTATCATACTGTCAGAATCTCATACCGGCACATGCCTACTCTGAAGAAGAATACAGTGATGAAGATATAGGCCTCGGAGAAAATGGGAGTGATAGAGATGGTAGTTACTCCTCCATAAGAAGGCATTGCAAATACCATGGACTAAAAAAAAATGACGAAGAAGGAAGCATAGCAAATGTGCAATGGCCACGATCCTCATTACAGGAGCAAAAACTCTCAAAGCAGTCGCCCCCTCAAAGTGGGCGTATTGTTGCCAGTTGCTGTTCAAATCACGACTTTTTGCAGTTTGACTATTTTCCTTATTTTGTCACGATTTCATTGTTCAGAATTGTTCAGAAATGAAAGGTAAGGTTCATCTCGTTTTACTGGACTACAAAATAGTTTTTGTGAGACTTGTGAATTATGTTTGTTGAATATTTAGTTACATAAAAAAATAATAATAATAATTTTTTTTTTAAATCATTGCTGATAGGTTCTTAATATGGGAAATCGACCTGAATTCATCCAAGTGCGAAAATTTCAAAGTCAGTAATAGGTCACCTTTTTTAATCCAATCCAAAAAAATTACTTGTTTCCATCCTGTTCTAGCAAAATTTGCAGCCCAAATTTAGCATCAATTTCTCTTCAAATCTAAAACATCGACTTAACATTTGCCACTTTGATTCTGCTTGTGGTGTGTGCGGTGGAAATCATCTACTTCAACACATGGTGCCATGAGTCATAACCCTCAGGATATTTGTAGTACACTTTGCCCTGTCGATATCGGAATTGATCCGAAGGAAGAATGTTAAAGATTTCGCTTCTTGTGCTTTTACCTTTCAGGCACATTTGGCTAACAGGAAAGTGTCATTATTGTCAAAGAGCTACAATAGTTGAAATGATACATCTTGACTTTTTATGTCAGATAGCCTTTGTTGTTATTGTATGTATTCTGTTATTTTGCCCCGCTGAAACTAGAGGTGTCAAAATTAAACAAGTAATCAACTACTAATTAACTATCAAATAAAGTGACAACTCGTTTAACATTTGATTAATCATTCAAAAACTTAGGAATTTCAGCCTCTCAGCAGGAAATGTTCTCCGCTCTCCGTAGTCCTTCATGACAGCAGCGTATTTATCTTTTATGTTTGATCAAAATAAGGGGCCGTTTACATTGTGACTCTCCAAGAAGACGAAAAATGTTCATGTTTGCATTTATATGGTTTCGTCTCCATTCGAACAATGTCGCAACTCCGCATGAAAACGATGTGGTATTCATGCTAGGCAGTGCAGATTAACAAGGCGACAGCGAATGATACACTTTGACCTCCTCAGCCCGGCAGACAACATGCCCGCCCACTCCAAGCAATGGCATTTTCTTTTGTTCAAAAAGGCACAAAAATGGAAGCATTCAACATATTTAAATTAAAAATATTATAAAAACAGTAAATTAAAGCTTACGTTCCGCCACATTTGCTGTTTTTAATGTTTAGTAGCACCGCTGCGCACGCCCAATGTGACGTGTAGGGGTGCTGACGTTATCGGCGCGGTCCCGAACCGCAGGAGCTTTTGATATGCATGCGGAGCAAGCCCCCTCAAGCCCCTGCAATCAAATTCTTCCACTTTGGAGGCAGGATTCCAAGGTTTGCGTCTTTGCCTTCCTTCTTCTCCGACAACATACGAACGCGAGGCCACTCTGCAACACAGATATTGCGTCTTCGTTACGCAGAGTCGCCATGTAAACTGCCCCTAAAACATGCTCAAGTCCACTATAATTTCAGGTGAAAACTGCAGCAACTGAAGAAAACAAATAAAATAAAATGGTAGTTTTGAAAGGTTGATGAGTACAAATTTGCTGCACATGAAATGCTTCATTGTTGTTTAGTTTTGATTTTGTATTATCATTGAGCAATATCAAATAAACAACGAGGCCTGCAAGCAGGACTGAACGGACGTCACGCAACTCGGACAGTGTGCAGGTCAGGGTGGTGGCAGATCGTCCTCTCTTATCATCTCATTAGAACCTAACATGCTCGAAAGTCGCCTCTTTACATTCACACACCTAAGAGATCAAAACCCCTATTGGAGAGAGTACTACAAAAAAGGAGCGAATAAAGGGTCGTCACGGCAACAGACAAAGACATGTGGACATGGGCCGTAAAATAAGTATTTCAGAATGTCTTGAAACTACAATGACCAACCTGAAAAGAACTGGACATATGTTAGAAAAATGAGTGACTTTCTATTGGCACTAGTTGGCGCTGTAGGGTTGATGCAAATGACCCCTACAGGACCCTTCAGAGTATGACTCAAGAAGCACGAGATGTTTGGCGCAGATATGTTGTAGATCTTCCAAGTTATGACTGTTCAAAACTTGTGGTGAGACGAAATGGCTTCAGTCATGTTCACTTCTCCTGTTGGACCCTTCTGCTTCAACCAAACCTCAGTATTTTTCATCAGGCACCTGAACACGTCTTATGGCTCCCTCGATGCAGGTTTCAGGGGAATATTTTTTTTTTCCTTGGAGGAGGAGCCTGTTTAGTAAAAAAAAAGGTATTTCCTGTTCCCAATAGGGGGCGCTCGGCCTAATGGGTAATGTTTCAATGCACTCGTGTTAAGGGTGGGATCCCGCACATACATGCCAGATAGGAAAAAGATTGAACGTTGTGTCAAGGAGCTATTAGTCTTTTACTGAATTTGTCATTTAGCCGAAAAAATGGCCGACTTAGGTCCACGCCCAGGTCAGACCCGTGAATGAAAACGCACCATTTTGAAAATTTTAGATCTCCTATGTCTCCTGAATAGTCTCACCAATTTTGAAGATGATCCAACTAACTCCCTCTGTGACAAGGTCTCAAATGTGCACCCTGTTAATTGATAAAAAATTCACATTCGATCAAAATACCCGATTTCCTGTTGGGTTTGGAATATGGGTTCAAGAGACTTTCCCTTCAGACGCTTAGGCGCTCGGCCTAATGGGTAATATTTCAATGCACTAGTGTTAAGGGTGGGATACTGCACATACATGCCAGATATGAAAAAGATTGAACGTTGTGTCAAGGAACTATTAGTCATTTACTGAATTTGTCATTTTGCCGAAAAAATGGCCGACTTTGGCACCACGCCCAGGTCAGACCCGTGAATGAAAACGCACCATTTTAAAAACTTAAGATCTCATATGTCTCCTGAACAGTCTCGCCAATTTTGAAGATGATCCAACTAACTCCCTCGGCGAAAAGGTCTCAAATGTGCACCCTGTAAATTGATAAAAATTTCATATTCGATCCAAAATAACTGATTTCCTGTTGGGTTTGGAATATGGGTGCCAATGCTTTTTTAGAGCGGTTTTGGACAAGATATAGACTCCCCAAATTTCATTGCTCTACGCTGACAGACCCTAATGTTATAGGCCAATTTTAAAATTTCAAGGGGGCGCCACTGAGCCATTTTAGATTTTTTTGCAACGTTGCAAAATTATCAAAATTTACAATTTTTCGCACGTATGTGCAAATTTTGGTGACTTTTCGTGCATGTTCAGGCCTCCAAATTGGCCGTTTTCATTTGCCCTGAAAAAAATAAAATTAAAAAAAATAATAATAATAATCCTTTGCAAAACAATAGGGCCTTCGCACGCTTAGTGCTCGGGCCCTAATTATAGTTGTTGTATCACCGTATTGTGAGATAATCGTTATGACGAGCCTTTTATCGCAAATCATATCGAGAGTTATCCAGAGGTTCCCACCCCTATAATCTGTATTTAGTTTGTTTGGGAGATTTTATTTTTATATATAAAATGAGGCAGGAATGTAATTCTGGCACAGCATATAACAGTATTGAAAGGGGAGTTCACTATTTGAGGAAATAAGTCTTTTAGACTTATTATTGTCTCAGTACATAGTTTTTTTTTTCTTCCCCCACCTCCCATTTTACATTCATCTGCACGTCTGTAGGAGACACCAGTGGCCCTGTGCCAGCTCAGTGCCTGCAGGGGGGATAATTGGTCGTCAAAGCCTCTGCACAAATCATTACCGCAGACTTAATCGTTGACCTTCCTACCGCACGTTAGCCCGTGAATTAGCCTGGTTGGTGGCAGTGACTCACTCAAAGCTGTAACATAATAATGAATAGTTTGTTCATCTGTTGCTTATTCTTTTATCTTATTCAGTCAGACAGTCAACATTATTATTATTAATTATTCTATTTTATTATTGTTTTATAAACAACAATACTAGTATATGGCGTAAAACACAGACAAGACTGAAAAAGCAGTTTCTGCTCTTGTACTCCTCTTTAAAAGAAACCTCTGTTTTTTAAGCCAAAACAACTGTTGTGTTTGAAAGAACAATATCTCTATGTGCTGCAATAGCAGATTCATCACGCATTAAGCCCCCGAACTATTTTTAATTTGTCCGTCTTTCCCTGGAAACCGCCTTTTACAGACGTCGCGCAACCGCTTTTGTTTTAACCCAGCCATAAAACGAAGGTAATTAATTATATTTAGGGCCCGAGCACTAAGCGTGCGAGGCCCTATTGTTTTGCAAAGGATTATTACTTTTTTTTTCAATTATTTATTTATTTATTTATTTTCAGGGCAAATGAAAACGGCCAATTTGGAGGCCTGAACATGCACGAAAAGTCACCAAAATTTGCACATACGTGCGGAAAATGGTAAACTTTGATAATTTTGCAACGTTGCAAAACAAAATGGCTCAGTGGCGCCCCCTTGAATTTTTCAAAAAGGCGTTTCCTATTAGGTTTTTTTAATGTAGAGCAATGAAACTTGGGGAGTCAATACCTTGTGCAAAACTGCTCCAAAAAGTCTCTTGAACCCATATTCCAAATCCAACAGGAAATCGGGTATTTTGGATCGAATGTGAAATTTTTATCGGTTTACAGTCTGAGTTTACTTTTGGAGGCTTGAACATGCACGAAAACTCACCAAAATTTGCACATACATGTGGCTTTGTGTAACGTTGGATAATCTTGCAACGTTACGAAAAAATGTAACAAAATGGCTCAGTGGCGCCTCTTTGAATATTTCAAAAAGGCCTCTCCTATTAGGTTTTTTCAACGTAGAGTGATGAAATTCGGAGCGTCGATACCTTGTGCAAAACTGCTCCAAAAAGTCTCTTGCACGCACATTCCAAATCCTACAGGAAATCGGGTACTTTGGATTGAATGTGAAATTTTTATCGATTTACAGTGTGCACATTTGAGACCTTGGCACCTAGGTAATTAGTTTGATCATCCTCAAAATTGGCGAGACTGTTCATGAGGCATATGAAATCTTAAAGTGATCCTCTAGTTTTAAGACAAGTAATTCTTAAAAGATGCATCTTAGTATGAGTTATAATAATTTGACACTAAATCCCTCTTAATGTTTTCGTTTTAATAAAATTGGTAAAATTATTTTAACTGATTGTTCGCCATGGTTGTTGACGTCGCAGTCCTGTGACGTCACAAATCCCGCTGACGGACTTTAGCGTGTCATTCATTAGCTATCCCAACATGTCGTCGGTTCGTCCCTTCCAATTTGAACCAGAGCGGAAAAGTGAAGAGCAGGACAGCACTGTCGGTCGTTCACAAGACGAGCAGCAAAGGCGAAATGCAGAGCAAGAAATACTTGATGAGGCAAGAGTTGGGCTAAACTTCTGGTGTACTTGCGGCAAGTGCATCTCGGTGACAACTGAGCGAGAGAGCGTATGCTGTCGAAAACTCAGGTTTTTGTCAGCAGATCTTCAAGGGTGAGTTATTGCGTCATCAAACTCATTCCAATATAATTATGTAGATTGTTAGCATCCAGAGCTGTCGTATGCTTTACATACAGTACAGGCCAAAACACCTTGGCATTCGTGCCTTTTTATTTTCATGACCATTGACATTATAAACTCTCACTGAAGGCAATAAAACTATGAATGTGTGGCGAGCTAGGGAAGGAGGCGGAGTATCAAACCACGGAGCTAATCCGCGTTGTTTTATTGACATTTTGGCTGCAAGAAATAGCAATGTCTGTCTGGCATGCCACCCGCGGAAGGTAATGTTATTTCCAGCTGTTCTTCACAAAGTACCCCCCCCGAACCACAAAACGTGCCAAAATAATTTCCGCCGGTGAATTCTGTTATAACTTGCTACAAATGCACACGTGTGAATTGTGTACTTAGAAAAAAGGTGAAATAACTACAAACGTGTAATATTCTAGTATCTTCAAAGTACCCACCCTTTTCTCTGATTACTGTTTGGCACTCTTGCCATTCTCGCGATGAGCTTTCAGAGGGAGTCCCCTAAAATGGATTTTGACTTCACATGTATGCCATTCCGGCGTTGATGAGAATTTATTGCTTTATCAATGGGGTTGGGACATTTGTGTTGCATTGAATGAATTGCATTGGACGTGCTTTGATCAGTTTGAGTGGCAGCATCACTCATATTAGGTGAATACTGAACACACACACTTAATATTAGCTTCCTCTGTGACTAGCGGTACGCCCGAAGGTTCGCCTCCCGCTGTAGCGACATGAGCGGCCTGGGTGCTTAAGAGGGCGGCCAGAGTGTCTCGTCGGTCTCGCTTCATTGCGCGCATTTCACTCGATATCCGAGCAGGCTGAGGCTTCTTGTGCTGGGAAATAGTTGGAACGGCATTTGGTTTTAGTGTGCGCTTATATCTAGCCGCTCCGGTGAGATCTTTCATTAGTTGTCGTCGACTAAAATCCTCAAACGCGGTAGGAGAAAAATGGCGAGAACGAAGCCTTGGTTGTTTGGGAAGATTTGCTTGTCTACAGGCATTTTCCCAAACCTTTCTCCTCTTCTTGTCAACAGGAAATTTGTGGAGACACACATCACTCTCCTTGTTTCCGTTTGACTCGAAATTGCATCCATATGCAGCACATCGTGGCATTTTACTTCGCGAGTTACGCCAGCAATACACAATTGTTGTACACACGCTACACGATTGGGAAAATATCATCTACGTCATCAGTCCGCGCCCGCAGAACATGGCGCGAACTATCGGTCAAAATATGCACTAAATATTATAAAATATTGCCATTGATTTAACATTTTATGTGTTTCTAACGACATATTTTAATACAAGAGAACAATTGTGGTTTGTTAGAGCCTACATGTCTTTAAAATCGAGGATCACTTTAAGGTATCAAAATGGTGTGTTTTCATTCACGGGCCTGACCTGGGCGGGGTGCCAAAGTCGGCCATTTTTTCGGCAAAACAGCGAATTCGGAAAATTACTAATAACTCCCTCATTAAACGTTCAATCTATTTTAAATCTGGCATGTGTGTGAGGTATCCCAGCCTGAAGAGTACTGGATTAAAAATTTACCAATTGAGCCTGGCGCCTCCTAGTGGGACCAGGAAAAGCCCTTTTTTACTGGACACACTCCTCCTCTAAAGGGAAAAAAATCAATCTACCTCAAACCTGGATAAGGGGAGCCTTAAGACATGTGTTCAGATGCCTGATGAAAATTATTGAGGTTTGGTTGAAGCAGAAGGGTCCAACAGGAAAGTGATTATGACTGTCACCATTTTCTCTTTCCACACATTTTGAACAGTCATAACTTGGGAGATGTAGAGGGGGGCTGTCTGCCACCACCCCGACCTGCATGCCGTCCGAGTTTGCGTGGCGTCCGAGTTGCGGCAAACTGCGAGGGCCCGTTCAGTCCTGCTTGCAGGCCTAGTTATTATTTAAAATGTCTGTTATTTATAGTTTAGAATCATTAATTGAGGTCTAATATTTCGTTTGAAAAAAAAAAAAAAAACGACTTAAGAAAATTATTCACTCGCATATTTTAAACTTTTAAACAAATAACGTCACAATGAAAAAAATGGCGTCTGTAAAAAAGTCACAGATATCTACCTCATACAGTGCCTTGCAAAAGTATTCGGCCCCCTTGAACCTTGCAACCTTTCGCCACATTTCAGGCTTCAAACATAAAGATATAAAATTTTAATTTTTTGTCAAGAATCAACAACAAGTGGAACACAATCGTGAAGTGGAACAAAATTTATTGGATAATTTAAACTTTTTTAACAAATAAAAAACTGAAAAGTAGGGCGTGCAATATTATTCGGCCCCCTTGCGTTAATACTTTGTAGCGCCACCTTTTGCTCCAATTACAGCTGCAAGTCGCTTGGGGTATGTTTCTATCAGTTTTGCACATCGAGAGACTGACATTCTTGCCCATTCTTCCTTGCAAAACAGCTCGAGCTCAGTGAGGTTGGATGGAGAGTGTTTGTGAACAGCAGTCTTCAGCTCTTTCCACAGATTCTCGATTGGATTCAGGTCTGGACTTTGACTTGGCCATTCTAACACCTGGATATGTTTATTTTTGAACCATTCCATTGTAGATTTGGCTTTATGTTTTGGATCATTGTCCTGTTGGAAGATAAATCTCCGTCCCAGTCTCAGGTCTTGTGCAGATACCAACAGGTTTTCTTCCAGAATGTTCCTGTATTTGGCTGCATCCAACTTCCCGTCAATTTTAACCATCTTCCCTGTCCCTGCTAAAGAAAAGCAGGCCCAAACCATGATGCTGCCACCACCATGTTTGACAGTGGGGATGGTGTGTTCAGGGTGATGAGCTCTGTTGCTTTTACGCCAAACTTATCGTTTTGCATTGTGGCCAAAAAGTTCAATTTTGGTTTCATCTGACCAGAGCACCTTCTTCCACATGTTTGGTGTGTCTCCCAGGTGGCTTGTGGCAAACTTTAAACAAGACTTTTTATGGATATCTTTGAGAAATGGCTTTCTTCTTGCCACTCTTCCATAAAGGCCAGATTTGTGCAGTGTACGACTGGTTGTTGTCCTATGGACAGACTCTCCCACCTCAGCTGTAGATCTCTGCAGTTCATCCAGAGTGATCATGGGCCTCTTGGCTGCATCTCTGATCAGTTTTCTCCTTGTTTGAGAAGAAAGTTTGGAAGAATGGCCGGGTCTTGGTAGATTTGCAGTAGTCTGATGCTCCTTCCATTTCAATATGATGGCTTGCACAGTGCTCCTTGAGATGTTTAAAGCTTGGGAAATCTTTTTGTATCCAAATCCGGCTTTAATCTTCTCCACAACAGTATCTCGGACCTGCCTGGTGTGTTCCTTGGTTTTCATAATGCTCTCTGCACTTTAAACAGAACCCTGAGACTATCACAGAGCAGGTGCATTTATACAGAGACTTGATTACACACATTTGGATTCTATTTATCATCATCGGTCATTTAGGACAACATTGGATCATTCAGAGATCCTCACTGAACTTCTGGAGTGAGTTTGCCGCACTGAAAGTAAAGGGGCCGAATAATATTGCACGCCCCACTTTTCAGTTTTTTATTTGTTAAAAAAGTTTAAATTATCCAATAAATGTTGTTCCACTTCACGATTGTGTCCCACTTGTTGTTGATTCTTGACAAAAAAATTAAATTTCATATCTTTATGTTTGAAGCCTGAAATGTGGCGAAAGGTTGCAAGATTCAAGGGGGCCAAATACTTTTGCAAGGCACTGTAACTATCACATAATTGTATTTTTGTTGTTACTGTCGCATTTTCTTCGATATGTTGGATGATAAATAATGGATCCAAACAAAAAAGGCTAAATATATGAAAAAGAAACTCAACCACGCTTTGATATCTGTGATTTCTGCATCGCGACCCTTGTTATATTACCATGTTTCACCCATAAAATCCCCCAAAAATCCAGCTGTGGCCATTCACAGCTGTGTCTTGAATCTCAGTGATACATGCTGCATGGAGTTTTTGGATCGAAACAAGGTAAGTACGTGATAATATCTTGTTAAAGTCATGGCGTCTGTAATTCTGCTCTCGCGTGCTCTCGCCTCCAGATAGGGTTTTGCTGTTTAAAATTTTTTTTTTTTTTAAATGCCCTCCTGTTCAAAATTTTTCTTCCCCCAGAAAAATTAGATTTTAAGCTTTCCAATGATGTATCACACATGCATATCGGACAATTTTGAAAGTTGGCCAAATTGGGGGTCTCAGAGCGGAGCTTCAAGTCACCTGAGTGTTTTCCGCCATATATTTACACCCAAGCCTCGGAGAAGGGGCAAGGGGACTGGCACTTGAACTTTGCTGCACTGAATTGTAGAGGTGGGAATCTTGGGGCAACTCACGATTCGATTACGATTACGATTCTGAGGCTACGATTCGAATATAAATCGATTATTGATGCACAACCTCTCAGGCTTAGATAAACTACTATTTCAGTATCAAGTTAACAGTTCAAAATAGGAAATAAAATACTAAAGTCCCAATTATGTATCAGCAGCTTTAAAATACATTCAATTAATTTAATGTTGTGAATCAACCGTTGAAGTTGTTAATATTGCTCCCGTTATTCCATAATTTCCCATCTATCTTCTTTCGACATGTGAACGTTTTAAAACTGTTTTATCCTTTAAAGATAGATTCAAGTCAGGATTTTGCTAATTTAGGGGTGTCTGTCGAGTCTGTCATTTTGCATCTAGTTCTCTATACATGTGCTAACGCCGCCGAGTCTGTCATTTCGCATCTAGTTCTATATACGTGTGATATCTTCTGTAGCATTATACAGTATGGGCGTAGTTTGTAGCAACTGGGAGTTGTTTGTAGTGGCTGTCGTCGATTTTTTATCTAGCAGCATGAGTCCTCTCGCATGAGTTGTGGAATGTGGACGTTTACTCTCGGTCCGTTCCTCATTGCATCCCGAAGACGGCGCTGACTGTTTTTTTTTTTAGTTCCGCTTTACTTAGCATTTTTAAATAATTGGAATATGGATGTTTGTGAATCATTCTCGAATCTTCAGCAGCCGAATCGCGTATAATCTAAGAATCCGGAATTTCACACACCTTTACTGAATTGTGGTATCTGTTGAATGATCACAATGGGAGTATGTCCTACTGCCATGTGTCGCATTAAAACTGTTCAGACCAATCAGACACTCAGATCTCCATTCTCCGTGTCAAGCAGCTGAACAGGACAGTTTGAAAAAAAAAAAACAAACAAACAAAAAAATTGTAGTATCTGACTTCAGTATGGCTGCATTATGAATAATTCCACTAGCCCGAGCCCACCGGACCGTGACAAACATTAGAGCTAGAACTCTAGTGGGATTCTTAATAACAAACCTTCACCTTGTTTGACAGTTTTTGACATGATGTGGTATGCTTTGAATCGTGATCTGTTCCAAACATTTTCTGCCTTCACTCCTCGTTTTATTGGAACACAGTATCTTTATTTTGCTTTATTTCTAATTGTATGTTTTGGATTGAATGAGTAAAGACAGTCTTTTTAACTCTGACATGTTTTAATGTAGACTCACATGCACCCCACTATTGCCCTACACAATGGCATCATACATAGTTATCCACAATCAATCCTACTCAATCAACCTTACAGAACCAGTGGACAGCACTAGTCATCTGTCACACAAACACCAGTGCCCACATGAATTACAGGTATGATGTATTATACATTGAGTAACCACTAGAAAAAACAAACACACACATTGAATTTGTTGACACAGCAAACTCAGTGTTGTCATTGCGGGATGTGATTCCATAAGCCCCTTTCACACACACCTGAACACGGTTCACACACAATCCTGAGATTCAAACAAGTAACCCTTATGTGTGAAAGCAATTTCCCAGGTCGACTTACAAGGAGATTAAGTGGACATTTACCGGGGTCGCATTCTAGTATAATGTCCGGGACTTACCCGGGACACGGCATGTGTGAAAGCAGCCGTTTCATTCCCGGGTCACAGCACGAAGGCTGATAGTGTAAATATCTTGGTGAGCCAATCGTCATTTCCTTTTTCTTCACAGTAAGATGAAAAGTGGTAAACAAACGTCCCAATTATCAAGTGTTGGGAATAACGCCGTTATAAATAACGCCGTTACATTACGGCGTTATTTTTTTATATAACGGGCTAATCTAACTAATTATTTTTTCCACCGTTACATTACCATTACCATTACTGATGGTCAAAAGCGGTGCGTTACTTACTTTGAATAAATTAAAGAAACTACCAGCTGTAGCGAGTCTACTCTGCTCTGTTTCTTTGTCATCCAAGACTTGGGGTGCGTTCAGGTTCATGGCAGTGAAAATGGTAAACACACATAGACTACCTTTGCAAGAACGATGGAGTTGTCGTTTGATGCGGTCATAATGGGCAGGTCCTGCACCCATCCGCAGCAAAACTGTTCGTAGTTTTGTTGCGATTTGTAATTTCGGAATCACTGATGAGTTTAGTAACATACACCAAACAATAAATACAGCAGAATGTCCATTTGGCATAATTGTGGAAGTCCGTCGACATCTTTACTCCATTTGTCTTCGGCTTGCTCGTGAGGGTCAACATTGTTCACATCCTTAAGTTTGATCACATATCTGTTCTTCGCCTTAGAAACAAGTTTGTCTCTTTATCGAACTGGAAAGTTAAAGTTTAATGTCTCGCGAGCCCGACCTGCTTCCAATAAGGCTGCATTGTCGTCAAATCTCACGTGATCCCCCATTTTGTGATATAAACGCTCGAGCCTAATAGCGCACGTACTTCAGAGCCACTTGTTTATATGTGAATTGTCTCACCCTATGTTTGTATATGTGTATTTGTTGTTAATAAAGTTTTTTTTAAACAAACTTCAGAGCCAATGTTTTCACACACAAACCGGAACAGCGCGTGCAGCAAACACACACACGCAAAACAGATGCAGAGGGATATGATAGCAGAGCATTCAGAGGAAATTTTTTCTTTACGAGGTGGAGATATAAACACTATTTCAAGTTGGTCGAAATTAAAGGAAAGAATGTGCATGTAAGTTTAATTTATGTCCCGGGGCAAAGCTTATGTCGACATCTGTGGTAAGCAATTCAAATCTGTTTATTTTTGTTGCACTTCAAGGGTAGGATAAATCTGTTGCTGGTGAGGTGCAATAAATAGAACAAGGTTCTATAACACAACTACCTGTCTGTTCTTCTCACTTGAATACTGGCCAGAAAATTTCAAATTCTTTGACATACAACAACTTCTTTTTAAAGTAACGAAAATAGTTACTTTCCCTGGTAACTAGTTACTTTTACCGAAATAGAGTAATTCAATTACTAACTCAGTTACTTTTTGGAAGAAGTAGTGAGTAACTATAACTAATTACTTTTAATAAATATATAATAATAATAAATAAATAAATATTGCTACTGGATCATTGAGCCGAGGAAGAGACAGTCAGTCATCCATCTTTGGAAATGTATGGTTTATTTTTATGGAGTGGGAACTTCTTGGTAACTCACTATACAATACAATTTGCAATACAAAGCTCACGATAACGATGATCTGACGATATGGCGATACAACGATTATCGATACATTGGTCAGGAAATCATTGTAGGATATTCTACAAACAACTAATTAACAGAAAAACAAGCTTCTGCTGTGATTTGGAATGAGTTTATCATTACTAGACGTCCAGTCCATTTGAAGTGGGAGGGTGGCAGCCCTCCCACTTCAAACGTATTGAAGGTCTATGGCCGGTAGTGGCAGCCAATGCTAGGCAATGAGGTAATTTTGGGCCATTTAAGGTCATTTACCTGTTCATTTTCAGTTACTTCCTGTTGATTTTGGGGTATTTTATGGGTCTCTTCCTGTTTATTTTGAGTTACAGAACAGGAAATGACCTGGGAATCACCCAAATGAACAGCAAGTGACCTGTAAATGCCCCGAAAATCGGACAGAATGACTGTGAATGCTCTGGTTTCGAATGAACGAACATTCCCAGTCTAAATGGATTAGGCATTGAGCACCGCCAATGAATGTAGCCTTAGAGTTAACAGAGACACTATTGTGATGGAAGATTTTGGTAGCAATTTGTTGGTTCATTTTTATTTTATTTTTTTTAGACATTGACACCTTTTTAAAACGATATCTCGATTCTTGGCAGGAGCATATTGATAACTTTTTGGATACAAAGTATCACGATATATCACCATTTCGATATTTTTGTCACACCCCTATTTATTTTGTTGCCGCTGCTGACCAAAAATGACGTCATGTCCAGGTTATAAAATCCCATCCCCCGCCATACCCACACATACAGTGCCGAGACGCCAACATGGGAGACGTCTGAAAGTATCAAACCTGGGTTATTCCGGGGATATCTCCCCATGTCTGAAAGCCATGACACGAGTAAATCCCGCTTCACCTTACATGGGAATTTACCAGGATATAAGTCTGAATGAGGCTATAGTGTGATGTCAAATTCTCATCAAGTGTGGACATACAGTAAGAGAAAGTTGACCCCCTCTGATTTCAACTTAAAATGCACCTCCACAGTTTCACTCGTCCTGTCCATCGTTGTTTGTGAGTTTCTGTCTCAGTCAATGGATAACTCATAAAGAAAAATGATATACCCAAATGTATAGGAATTACTTTGAATAATGAAAAGGAGTCTCCAGACCAAATTAATCTTATCATAGGTCTTCTAATCTTCCTCATATCTTGCAAGTGTCTACCTTCCACTGAGCAAACCAGTTTCTCCTCCATTCAGGTAGAGATTGAGCTTCAATAACTCCTGCACCCCTGTAAAAGGGACTGGGGAAAAAAACATGTCTACTATTAGGGCTGTAGCTAACGATTATTTAAGTACCTTATTATCCCGAATACAAGACGGCCCCGAAATGGTCCTATGTCGAGCAGGATTTTCCCTTAAGAATATATTATAATTCCATTAATTCAGTCCACAGCCTAAAAACCTACACTAAATCCTTAATAAAGACTGCTAGGACTATTGCAAATAGCAATTACCGTATTGGCCCGAATACAAGACGGCCCTGATTATAAGACGACCCCCTCTTTTTCAAGACTCAAGTTTGACAAAAGACTTTTTGAACACCAAATTAATTTTTATACAGAAAAAAAATGACTGTACATCTGAAACAAATGATTATAACACTACATTTAAGAGAAAAATCATGTTATTTGGCCTCATTCAAATCTTAATATCTGAACATTTAAATATGTAAACTAAAGTGCAATCACATTCGTAAATGAATGGCTCCTGGTTTTTGAAATGTAAATAAACCAATCTATTATGATAAAACAACAAAATTGCAATAACTGCATTAACCATCAAAGTGAGGTCTAACTGTAACTGTAGTCTTGAAACAAATCTGAATATGGAAAAACATTGCAATAAAATAATGCAAACTGGTTAAACTTGAGAGTAACTGAGATTTGTCATGACAGAACATTACTTCTCAAGTTCAGCATTCGCTTCAATGATATCTGGCGCCATCTCGCGTCGTGAATGGGTATAATGTCTAGACCCCAAATATAAGACGACTCCCACTTTTCAGTCTTATTTCAATGCAAAAAACACCGTCTTATATTCGGGGCAAGACGGTAATTGATTAATTCATGAACCAATCACCTTGAAACTTGGTAGCTGTGGGGATGGGGCAGGGTCTATCAATCCTCAAAGCTCGATTTTTTAAATATCTTTTTTATTATTATTTATTTATTTATTTATTTATTTTTTTTTAATCAGGACTGATTAAAAAATTGCAGACTCATTTGTGCCTGTGTTGCGTAGGTTACAAGTTAGCCAGTTGATACCATACACACACAGCCTTCTGCCTGTAGTTTGGTGGAGCTAACTGGTGTTTGTTTCGCTTGTGGTCTCTTTTAGAGTTGACACGAATACTCGAGCAACTCGAGTTTAAAAACTGATCCGAGTAATTTTATTCACCTCAAGGAATCGTTTAATTTTGCCAGCTCTAAACATCACGTTTTGCCCGGACTACTTTTAAACGCGGGACAACGCGCTGACGTCACGTGCGTAGAGGAAGAAGCAATAAAAAAAAATAAAAAAAACCTTACTGCAGCCGACAGCCGCTACAAACTACGCCGACGTTGCTAAAAACTACGCCCGCATGATGCTAGTGTGGTAGCAGGTAGTGTCCGATGCGTCTCATAGATATCGCATGCATATAGAACTATAGAACTACAAATTGACAGACTCGGCCGCGTCTGCTCAGCGTTAGTAAACAGCCGCCATCTTTAAGCAGTAGACTTCTCAGCTTTAATAAATATAACGTTACTGTCACTCGCTCACGTAACGTTAGGCCTCTGGAGGGCTAGGTTTCTATTGATTATGACCACTGTCGATGCGTGGCTAACGTGTCTTACATACAGGCTTTATTTAATCTGTAAAAACACAGCGCTGTAGAGTTATGAGGGTGTAAAATTAGGGCTGTCAAACGATTAAAATTTTTAATCGAGTTAATTACAGCTTAAAAATTAATTAATCGTAATTAATCGCAATTAATCGCAGTTCAAACCATCTATAAAATATGCCATATTTTTCTGTAAATTATTGTTGGAATGGAAAGATAAGTCACAAGTTGGATATATACATTCAACATACGGTACATAGGGACTGTATTTGTTTATTATAACAATAAATCAACAAGATGGCATTAACATTATTAACATTCTGTTTCCATGGATAGAAAGACTTGTAGTTCTTAAAAGATTAATGTTAGTGCAAGTTATAGAAATGTTATATTAAAACCCCTCTTAATGTTTTTGTTTTAATAAAATATGTAAAAATTTCAATCAAAAAATAAACTAGTTGCCCGCCATTGTTGATGTCAATAATTACTTACACAATGCTCATGGGTGCTGAAGCCTATAAAATCAGTCGCACCCAAGCGCCAGCAGAGGGCGGCAAAACTCCATAAAACACAATTAACATGTGGGCATTTCACTGTACTGTCATTTAAATCTGTCTGAGCGGGGCATGTGCGTTAACTGCGTCAAATATTTTAACGTGATTAATTTAAAAAATTAATTACCGCCCGTTAACGCGATAATTTTGACAGCCCTAGTAAAATTAAAACATAATAAAGCTAACTGTCAGTTTTAGCTCAGTAGTCATTGCTGAATAAAACACCAAGTAGCACTGGTCCCAAATGTGCTCCAGTACAGCAGGTATTATACATTTATTTTGAACACTGCAAAAACTCAAAATCGTATCAGTACTTACAGTTTAGACTAACTTAAAACGTAACTAGAACTTAAAAATAGCTTGACACAAATGGAAATTCAATTGAAACACGTGGGAAAAACGCCTAGCCTTAAAGGGATGTGTGTTATCAAGCGTAATGACATTTTTAGGTAAGAAATGTTTTTTTTTTCCTTTTTAAAATTTTTTTTTAATAATATCTAGAAGTTTGTTGAGTGAAAGCAGTGGATTTTTTTTTTTCTAAGCACATCTGAGATGCAATATCATGTATATTTAGGGCCCGAGCACTAGACGTGCGAAGGCCCTATTGTTTTGCAAAGGATTATTTTTTTTTTTATTTTTTATTTTTTATTTTTTTTTCAGGGCAAATGAAAACGGCCAATTTGGAGGCCTGAACATGCACGAAAAGTCACCAAAATTTGCACATACGTCCGGAAAATTGTAAATTTCGATAATTTTGCAACGTTGCAAAAAAATATAACAAAATGGCTCAGTGGCGCCCCCTTGAAATTTTAAAATTGGCCTATAACATTAGGGTATGTCAGCGTAGAGCAATGAAATTTGGGGGGTCTATACCTTGTCCAAAACCGCTCCAAAAAAGCATTTACACGCATATTCCAAACCCAACAGGAAATCGGTTATTTTGGATCAAATATGAAATTTTTATCGATTCACAGGGTGCACATTTGAGACCTTTTCGCCGAGGGAGTTAGTTGGATCATCTTCAAAATTGGTGAGACTGTTCAGGAGACATATGAAATCTTAAGTTTTGAAAATGGTGCGTTTTCATTCACGGGTCTGACCTGGGCGTGGTGCCAAAGTCGACCATTTTTTCGGCAAAATGACAAATTCAGTAAATGACTAATAGTTCCTTGACACAACGTTCAATCTTTTTCATATTTGGCATGTATGTGTGGTATCCCACCCTTAACACGAGTGCATTGAAATATTACCCATTAGGTCTAGCGCCCCCTAGTGAGAACAGGAAATGCCTTTTTTTACGCGACAGGTTCCTCCTCCAAGGGAAAAAAATCTGTTGACCTCAAACCTGCATCAGGGGAGCCTTAAGACCTGTGTTCAGGTGCCTGATGAAAAATATTGAGGTTTCGTTGAGGCGGAGGGGTCCAAACAGGAAAGTGAAAATGAACGTCAACAATTTGTCACGCAAAAAACTTTGAACAGTCATAACTCGGCAGATATACAACATATCTGCGCCAAACTTCCCGTGTTTGTTGAGAGTCATACCCTGAAGGTTCTTGTAGGGGTCATTTGCATCAACTCTACAGTGCCAACTAGTGGCGACAGAAAGAAGTTTTAAAAAAGGCCTTTCCTATTGGGTTTTTTCAACATAGAGCAAGGAAATTTGGGGAGTAGATACCTTATGCAAAACTGCTCCAAAAAGTCTCTTGCACCCGTATTCCAAATCCAACAGGAAATCGGGTATTTTGGATCGAATGTGAAATTTTCATGGGTTCACAGTAGGAGTTTACATTTGGAGGCTTGAATATGCACAAAAACTCGTAAAAATTTGCACATACATGCGGCTTTGGATAACGTTCGATAATCTTGCAATGTTACGAAAAAATGTAACAAAATGCCTCAGTGGCGCCCCCTTGAATTTTTCAAAAAGGCGTTTCCTATTAGGTTTTTTTAACATAGAGTGATGAAATTTGGGGAGTCGATACCTTGTGCAAAACTGCTCCAAAAAGTCTCTTGCACCCGTATTCCAAATCCAACAGGAAATCGGGTATTTTAGATCGAATGTGAAATTTTTATCGGTTCACAGTAGGAGTTTACATTTGGAGGCTTGAACATGCACGAAAACTCACAAAAATTTGGACATACATGCGGCTTTGCATAACGTTCAATAATCTTGCAACGTTACGAAAACATGTAACAAAATGGCTCAGTGGCGCCCCCTTGAAATTTTCAAAAAGGCCTCTCTATTTAGGTTTTTTCAACGTAGAAGGATGAAATTCGGAGAGTCGATACCTTGTACAAAACTGCTCCAAAAAGTCTCTTGCATGCGTATTCCAAACCCAACAGGAAATCAGGTATTTTGGATTGAATATGAAAATTGTATCGATTTACAGTGTGCACATTTTACACCTTGGCACCTAGGGAATTAGTTTGATCATTCTCAAAATTGGCGAGACTGTTCATGAGGCACATGAAATCTTAAGTTATCAAAATGGTGTGTTTTCATTCACGGGGCTGACATGGGCGGGGTGCCAAAGTCGGCCATTTTTTCGCCAAAACACCGAATTCGGAAAATGACTGATAACTCCCTCATACAACCTTCAATCTATTTTAAATCTGGCATGTGTGTGAGGTATACCAGCCTGAGCAGGACTGGATTGAAAATTTACCGTTTGTGCCTGGCGCCTCCTAGTGGGAACAGGAAATGCCCTTTTTTACTGGACACACTCCTCCTCTAAAGGGAAAAAATCAATCTACCTCAAACCTGCATAAGGGAAGCCTTAAGACCTGTCTTCAGGTGCCTGATGAAGAATATTGAAGTTTCGTTGAAGCGGAGGGGTCCAAACAGCAAAGTGAAAATGACTGTCATCAATTTTTCTCTCCAAAAACTTTGAACAGTCATAACTCGGCAGATATACAACATATCTGCGCCAAACTTCCCGTGCTTGTTGAGAGTCATACCCTGAAGGGCCTTGTAGGGGTCATTTGCATCAACGCTACAGCGCCAACTAGTGGCAATAGAAAGTCACTCGTTTTTCCAATACATGTCCAGTTCTTTTCAGGTTGGTCATTGTAATTTCAAGACCTATTAAAATACTTATTTACGGCACATGTCCACGTGTCTCTATCTGTTGCCGTGACGACCCTTTGTTCGCCATTTAAAGGAAATATTTTTTTTCAGAGACTCAGGCAGCTTATAGAGCCACAATATTTGGCACACTTGGTCGAATTGGCCCAGTTAGAAGATTAATTTGGTTTTGAATAAGGGCTTGGCTGCACAGCTCAGTAGTTGCTCCTTTTTTGTAGTACTCTCTCCAATAGGGTTTTTTATCTCTTGGGTGTGGTAATGTAAATAGGCGACTTTCGTGCATGTTAGGTTCTAATGAGATGATTAGAGAGGAGGATCTGCCACCACCCTGACCTGCACACAGTCCGAGTTGCGTGACGTCCGAGTTGCGCTAGATTGCGAGGGCCCGTTCAGTCCTGCTTGCAGGCCTAGTTATAATTGCTCTTTACCTAAAAAAAATGTTTTATCCGATTACTCGATTAATCGATACAATTGTCAGTCGATTACTAAAATATTCGACAGCTGCAGCCCTAGGCTCTTTACAAACTTTAGACAGATCAGTGGCTGGCAGATTAAATAAAATATAGAGTCATAATGATGAAAATCATAACTTATAGTTTTGCAGAAATTCAAAATTGTGAAAACAACCTGTTCGTGTTCTAATGAGTCAAAGCTACTTGTTGATTAATATGTGAATCTGCTGAGACAAGATGATTGATGAATCAGCAGTAACTGGTGCGCGCTCCAGTGATTCAGCCTTTCAATGTCAGCAAATGTAAATGTGCATTTATGATACGTGAAGGTGAAGTATGGAGTAGAATGAAACATAAACCGCGTGTTTGTATTCATAGCACTGAAGGGAGTTGCTTCATGTTTTTATCTTTCGCTATTGCTTTATGCTCCCCTTCCACTCTAGTGGCACCACATCCAGCAAATGCATTGCCCCTAAATATTTCAATATGAGCCTTCTCCATTCTGCATGTCTGAACACATGCTCCCTTGGCTAGAGTCACATAGGTGTACTTTCACCGATAAAATCCTGCTCAGGTTTTTGATGCTTCTCTGTGCTACAGCAAACAAGGCTCGGAAAGAAATCAAGATAAAGGAGGAGGAGAACGTGTGGGAGGGCTTCCTGACAGTGGGATATAGATTACAAAGATACAGACTTTGTCTTGTTTGAAATATGGGAAGAAATGTGGTTTATTGCTCTTCCCAAACAGCAATAGAGCAATCTGATGTAACATTGCGTTTCAGTTGTGTCTTTGGAGCAAATGCATCAGAAGCATACTTAAAACTTTCTCTGTTATACAGTATGCGGGAATATGAGACATCCACCAAGCATATCTTACTGAAAAATTGCATGAGACAGTGGCGCAATCTGGAGTAAAAAGTGTTTCCTGATCATAAAATTTATTCTATAGGTCAGGACAAAAATGTCAGCGCCGCAATTGAATTTTTGATGTCATGCACATCCATGCAGAGGATAAAATATGTTTTACAAGAAGTAATGTGTGAATGGTTTTAGTGTATATCTGCCCGGTTATTGTGATCCATTTCACTCAAAACCCTAATAAGGACAAGTGCCATGGGAAATAGATGGATAACGTGTTAAACCATGGCCTTCTTTATTAGAACATTTGGAGAAGGCCTTTTTCTGTTCATAGTGCACGGTCCATAAAGGCATGCTTTGATGGGTTTGGTGTAGAAAATCCTGTAATGAATGGCCACATACTCTAACACCTAGACTTTTATATTACCAGAGGAGTAGAAGCTGTTCTATTGTTTACTTGCATTCTTACCTCCTAATAGCTAAGTGCCCCAAAACCTTAATTATATGATGTGAAATAATTGGAAACGCTGAGAAAATGTTTAGTAAATGTGATAACATAACAATAAATCCATATCAGTTTATGTTTTCACATGAGAATGCCCATGTTAATTAATTTGTGACTGATTGTAATTATGTTGCAGTTGCAGAACGAGTAATCGGAAAAGCCTTATCCTGACCAGTACGTCTCCCACACTGCCCAGGCCTCACTCCCCGCTGCCTGGACACATAGGTCAGTATAGAAAATGATTCATTTGTGTTGTATGTTGAGGTTTCATGGTATCTGTAAAGTAGATGATCTTATTAAATTGCCATGGCAACAGCAGTGAGATGCTTTTCTTCCTTACTTGCCACTACATTGATTCTCCCGATTTTCTTTCGAAGCTACAGTATCTTTACTGAGTACTACAACACACGAATAAGTTTGTTGAAACCTTGTTTGCCACCAGGCCTACTAAGTAACTACTTACTAACAAGGGCAAGAGTAACGCATTCCTCTTGAACTTTTAATTAATTCACTGCCAGCCCAGGTACAGTATATCACAAAAGTGAGTACACCCCTCAATTGTGGCAATGGCATCAGTAATCCTTCGCTTAAGGTCAGTAATGTCCCTTATCTTTCTTTGTTTGATACACGATATCGTTCACATAGCCCCATAGAAAGAAGTCCAGGGGAGTGATATCTGGTGAACGTGGCGGCCAAGGAGTTGACCCATCCCTTTCAATCCATCGGTCTGGAAATGTTTGATTGAGGAACATGCAGCCCCCAATGTGGTGGAGCACCATCTTGCTGAAAAATGATGGTTGGTTGAAGGTCATTCAGTTGTGGTGCCACATATTCAGTTAAAACAGACATGTCCAAAGTCCGGCCCGGGGGCCAAATGCGGCCCATGGTCAAATTTCATCCGGCCCCCAGCCTCTGTCATGAAATCAATAACGTCTGGCCCGCACACAGACTAAATAAATTGGTCAGCAGTACTGCTACCAGCATATGAAGTAGCTTACACACTAAATGCTGCTCCTCATTTACCCACTAAAAGGCAGCAGCACTCTAAGCAACATTACCCCATGTGACCCTTTACTCCCAATTTTGTAAAATGGCGACAATCAACAAAAAAAGTTGACTGCGACAGCCGACGCTTCAAGGATAGGTGAAAATTGGACTATTTCGTCACTAAAATACGCATCAACCGTGTCTGCCTCATTTGCAAAGAGACAGTCGCTGTTTTTAAAGAGTTCAATGTGAGGCGATATTACCAAACAAGACAGGCTGACCTGTACGACAAGATTACAGGCAGCGAGAAATTGAAGCAACTTGAAGCTAGTTTTATTTCACAGCAGCAGTATTTCGCAAGAGCCCGAGAGTCGAAAGAGAACGCCACAAGGCTAGTTGCGAGATTGTTGAAATTATTACCGTATTGGCCCGAATACAAGACGGCCCTGATTATAAGACGACCCCCTCTTTTTCAAGACTCAAGTATGAAAAAAGACTTTTTGAACACCAAATGAATTTTTATACAGAAAATAATTACAGTACATCTGAAACAAATGATTAAAACAATATATTTGAGAGAAAAAGCATGTTATTTTGCCTCATTCAAATCTTAATATCTGAACATTTAAATATGTAAACGAAAGTGCAATCACATTCGTAAATGAATGGCTTCTGGTTTTTGAAATGTAAATAAACCAATCTATTGTGATAAAACAAAATTGCAATAACTGCATTAACCATCAAACTGAGGTCTAATTGTAACTGTAGTCTTGAAACAAATCTGAATAAGGAAAAACATTGCAATAAAATAATGCCAACTGGTTAAACTTGAGAGTAGCTGAGATCTGTCATGACAGAACATCGCTTCAATGATATCTGGCGCCATCTAGCGCCGTGAATGGGTATAACGTCTAGACCGCGAATATAAAACGACCCCCACTTTTTCAGTCTTATTTCAATGCAAAAAAAACACCGTCTTATATTAGGGCCAATATTGTAAATAAAAAATGATAATGAGGCAAATGTGACACACAGAATGGCTTGCTAAAATTTGCTTAAATACTGTATATTGTTCTATGTAAAGGTTGTCAGCCAAGGTCAGCCCCCCACATTTTTACCACACCAAATCTGGCCCCCTTTGCAAAAAGTTTGGACACCCCTGAGTTAAAAGGTCAAGGTAAACATTTGCAGAAATTGATGTCTTGATGAAGAAAAAATTTTGTAAGCGTACAATCGCAAGTTCTTGTGTAAGACCATGTGCATTGTTGAACGCGGTAGCTGTAACTGTGTGGCAGCAGTACGGAAAAGCATTGTCTTACACGTTCGATGTTTTCATTAGATTTTCTTGGTCACCCACTCCTTTTTTTAATCTAACACTGTCCCTGTCTCCATAAATTTCTTGTGCCATGCACGAATTGACGGACGTGATGGTGGATCTCATCCATACTTAGTTCTGTAGTTTTTCCGAGTCTGCCTATCCGATTTTGTTTCAATAAACCATGAGACACAGTGTAATAAAAAATGTAATTAACACTGAATACAATAGAACAAATCTGAATAAAATATCTAATCAAATGCATTTTTATTAAAATTTTTTAATGGTAAAGACACTTTATGGACACCCTGTACTTAAAGTGCCTGTGACACGAAAAAGCATGTTTATTTCATAATACACGCGGTATTTTATGCTCCTGAATGATAAGGACCGCTTGGATGTTGTGGAAGCGATCGCTATATTTATTTAGTTTTTTGAATCCCGCGCCAGGAAAATGAGTGACTTCCGGCTTCGGTCTTGCATTAAGGAGGAGGGCGATGTGACGTGTACGGTAGAAGACGTCCTCTTCACGCTACAGTGTACTGTTGTGTATGAGGACGAAGGATTCAGCTGATTTTGCGGATTAATACGTTTATTTTTCGCATCACGCCAGCCAAACGGCTGCGGAAAAATCATTCTGTATGAGGGAGAGGTGTATGCGCCTTTTTGGAGTTTCAAAAGGTTCCCATTCACCGTGGATATTTACCGTGGGACCATTGGACTTACGATGAAGTGAGTAAACATCTTGTTTTGTATTATGTCAAATACGAATGCAGCGATTACAAAGTAAACACTACAAACTTCCTTTAAATGAAGGACTACTTACGTTTGATCATTGATAGGCATGTAAAAAGCTCTCCTAATGCATTAGCAGCAGCACATTAGCTGCGTTAGCTCCAGCCACCCTCCTCCGGGGAACGAAATGTAAATTGCTCTCCGCCGGGCGGTTTGTCGATCCACTAAGACATTCGACAACCGGGTCGTCATGTCAAATAATCCAGGATAGCTATGTGTGATTTTCCGCTTTGAAAACATCACTCGGTTCGGGTTAGCATGTCGGCTAGCTGTCAAGCCTTCTGGTTTGTTTACATTCTCCGAAGCCGGGGAAGGGAAATGACATATGTCCGATTTAGGTGCCATAAAATATCGTTCGGGAGGTGCGACAGTAAAGGTGAAGTCGACAGTTTTGACCATTATGGAGTAATTTTGCCATGTCCTGAATAAATGCATTTTTATGATTTCATATTCCATTCAGCACAAGACTGTTATTTGTCATGACCATGCCATTTATTTAGCAATTGGGGAAAATACTTGGATAAAAAGAGTATCCTGTAAAAATATTGAAGTAAAGAGACAGAAACAATGACATTTTGCCGCTCTCTTCGTCGTGTTTTCCTCGTTGTGAATAGTTCCCCCTCAACGGGCTGACTGGTCCTTCTCAAGCCATTTATATAGCTATTGGGGAAAAATACTTGGGTAAAAAGAATATCCTGTAAAAATATTGGAGTAGAGAGACTGAAACAATGACATTTTGCGGCTTTCTTCGTCGCGTTTTCCTCGTTCTGAATAATTTCCCCTCAATGGGGCTGAATAGTAAAATCGATGAGCCAAGTCTACAGCTGACGTCATCCACCTGTTGGGGATGCTAAAGCCCTATAATGGTAGGCGTGGCTAACCGGCAGATTAAAAGACTAATTTCTCGTCATCTGTGCTTTGCTAAATTGTTGTATATAGTCGAATCGTCTCAAAATATGATTCTAATTCACATAATAATGACATTTTAGACTTTTTTTCTCGTGTCATATGCTCTTTAAATATCTGCAGAAATGGGAGGGGTGTGCTATCTTTAGTGATACACTGTACAGTATTTGTCAAATATTCACAGAATACAGGTAGTCCCCGGTTTACAAATGACTTCTATTCCTGCGCTGGCAATGTAATCCGTATTTCTGCATAAATCGGAATTAACCCTTTAAATACCTCTAAACACCCTAAAAAAAATGCTCCCAAAATGTGTATTATAGACAAGTGTCCTGAGCGAAACATGGGCGGCGCCATCTTTGACATTTTCTGCTACGGTCTTCCGGTTTAGACAGAATAACATAAAATGCCGTTGAAGTGAGCAGAGTGTAGACAAACTTTAAAACTGCAAAATCAAACCAGAGGAACCCACGGAATCTCCAAAAATGGATTCAGCACGATGTAGATGAAGCTCCGAGACTTTCTGTGTTGTGTGTTTGTGCTTATCACTTTGTTGATCGTTCTTGGACAAAATTCTAACAATCTGTGCAACCTGTGTTAACATGAGGTGTAGATTGATACGCCGGCCACTTGAGTGACCAAAATCAGGCAAAATTAAAAATAATATTACAGTTTCCAAATGCAGAAGGGCTGACACAGATTTTGTTGTTAAAAGTAAATACTACAAGGTATTGTTCATCTGTTTAGATTTTAGTGGTATTATGAGCTCCTCACACATTTACAATGCCTTCCATAATTATTGGCACCTCTGGTTAAGATGTGGTTTTTAGCTTCTAATATTTTTTTTTAATTCAAATAATATGGGACCTTAATGGAAAAAAAGAGAAAAATCCAATCTTCAATACAAGTGCATTTATTCAGTGGGGAAAAAATCCCACATAAAGAAATAATTATTTGACATCAAATAATGTGTGTCACAATTATTAGCACCCCTTGTGTTAATACTTTGTACCCCCCCTTTGCCAACAAAACATGGTCTGGGGACTGAGATGGCCATGGGAGGAGCTTGATTTTGAGTCTGATGAACCATTTCTGTGTAGATTTGGCCATATGTTTAGGGTCATTGTCTTGCTGAAAGACCCAGTGACGACCCATCTTCAGCTTTCGGGCAGAGGGCAACAGATTTTGATTTAAAATGTCCTGGTATTTCAAAGCATTCATGATGCCATGCACCCTAACAAGGTTCCCAGGGCCTTTGGAAGCGAAACAGCCCCACAGCATCACTGACCCACCCCCAGACTTCACAGTGGGTATGAGGTGCTTTTCAGCATACGCATCTTTCGTGGCACGCCAGACCCACTTAGAATGTTTGGTTCCAAAAAGCTCAATCTTGGTCTCATCTGACCAAAGCACACGGTCCCAGTTGAAGCCTGGCATCATGAATGCTTTGAAATACCAGGACATTTTAAATCAAAATCTGTTGCCCTCTGCCCGAAAGCTGAAGATGGGTCATCACTGGGTCTTTCAGCAAGACAATGACCCTAAACATATGGCCAAATCTACACAGAAATGGTTCACCAGACACAAAATCAAGCTCCTCCCATGGCCATCTCAGTCCCCAGACCTTGTTTTGTTGGCAAAAGGGGGTTGTACAAAGTATTAACACCAGGGGTGCTAATAATTGTGACACACATTATTTGATGTCAAATAATTATTTCTTTATGTAGGATTTTTTCCCCCACTGAATAAATGCACTTGTATTGAAGGTTGGATTTTTCTCTTTTTTTCCCATTAAGGTCCCATATTACAGTATTTTATTGAAAAAAATTATTAGAAGCTAAAAAACACATCTTAACCAGGGGTGCCAATAATTATGGAGGGCACTGTACATATAAACACAAATAGTTTGTCATTCTTTTTATTGCAGATATTGATCGCAATAAAACCTTTTGGACAACATGATTCCATTTCTTGTTTTATTTAAAACGATTGGTGCATGTGCAAAACAGGTCAATAAATCCCAATTTATAAAATTATTAAGAAAAATATTAACGAAGGTGGAGCATAAATTGAGCCATCCATAATCAAAGTAGAATGCAAGTAGTCTCGAGATACGTTCATCAACGTACAGAAAGTGTTGTTGTGAGGCACATCAAGTTGTCTTCCCTTGCCTAACAGCCTTTCCACCTGTAAACAAACGAACAAAAACTTGTAATACTTGCATTTATGCATTTAGGGTAAGAAGTCGATGTATAATTTGTAGTAAATGAGTGTTTTCCATTTCTTTATAGTTGTATAATTAGATTTAGCCGAGCTATAGATTTCGCAGCTGTGACACAAAACACAGAATTATAGTCAAATTGAACATATTTTTGCCATCCTAACGTACTGATTAGCAACAGGCTAGCAGCAGATAGCATGTGTTGCAGCCACAGCAGTACCGTGGTTGTAGTAAATAATATTAAATATCATCATCCTAAAAGCTATCAAAGACAACAAGTCGTTTCATGCGCAACATTTTAGCTTTAGTATTTTTGGAGCACTAGACACATGAAAATGCAGGGATAGGAAGAACATACCTTCCATAACACAGCAGCAACATGGCTACATAAACGTCTGGTCTTTGTGGTGGCATGGGCTTGTTTCCTCGTCTCCCTTCATGGACAAGTTGTCCTCCCATGTCGTGATGATGGCAGATGGGTAGTATTTCCAAATTGTCTTTTTTGAGGGAATTTGATGAGTAGTGTTACTCCAGCTCCACTGTTGTTTTGGTTAGAGAAAGTGTAAAACGGAAGTCGCGAGCAGAAATGCGGAAGTACCTCGGAAACCTGTCTACACGTCATTGTACTGTCCTCGCTAAGACGTTGGAGCTAAGTCCGAGCTAGACAATGAGCTAAGCTCCGAAATGAGGATGTCAGACGTCCGTGTTGTTTGCTGACTTTATTTAGCAATAGCAAACGATTAGCAAGTATCAGTTAGCGTCCGCACATTATCAAAAACAATCACATAAACTCGCCCCAAGAGTAACATAACTTCAAAATAATATTACTCAAGTAAAAGTAGTCATCCGAAAAAATGTATTCAAGTACAAGTAAAAAATTATTTGGTGGAAAGAATACTCAAGTAATGACTAACATTGTGAGTAACTCCTTATAAATTTGATTTTTTTTCCTCTTAGCAGAAAGTTATCTATATGAACTGTTGTTACAATGATACTGTACTATAACCCATTACATAACCACATTAAACCAAAGAAATACAACAACAACAAAAAAAATCATTGGATTACGGCGAGAGAGAGAAAAATGACAGCAATGAAGCATTATTCATCCAAAGAGCATCACTGCCCTCTAGTGGAATAAATAGTTCCTAGTTTAAATAGTGAATAGTTACTATTATGAAATTAAAAGGATCATATCTCCGGTTTTCCGTGGTCAATCGGTGCCAAATAAAAGACTCAAGTAAACAGATACATGTAACGCGTCACTACCCACCTCTGGTTATATACAGCCGTCACCTCTGGATGCTTCACAAGCAACAAATGTGCGCACAGGCTGTCACCTCTTCTCTCAGCTGCTTACTCATGTGTGCTTGTGCCGTGTGTGGAGTGGACGGGAGTGTAAATGCCCTCGCATACAGAAGTACAACCTGCTCTATGCTTCCCGCGCGAAAATAAAAGCATGCATCACTGAACAAAAGTTTTTAAAAAATTTTAAAAATAAAAAATGATGAGACTCAGGTGTTGTAAAGTCAAAATCACTGTAAGTCGGTTACATCGTAACCCGGGGAGTAACTGCATGTGCTGTGCTAGTTAGCAAAATGTATATGATAACACTCACTGATGGCAATCGCTGCTAACACTCCCAGTCGAAATAGATTGGATGTCCATTGCCACCAATGGAGGTCACGAGTTAGCCATAAGCAAATTTGTAAATGAATATTGACTATTACTCAAACATACATAAATTTGACTCGCCATTTGTTTCTACATCCGACGACATGCTCGGAATACGACTATTTATGACAGTATTGCAGTTTATTTTTTTCCCCCCACAAGACGGGCGCACGGCGGATCTTCTTGTGAGAGAAATCAACACTTTTTCCAAGAATGTTAGTGCAGGTGGTAAAAAAGGAAAAGGGTCAGGCTTACCATTGAAATGAAGATGGAAATGATAGAAAAATATGAGCGTAGTGCGCACGTCCATGAATTGGTTCGACAATACGGCCGTAGAATGTCTACGATCTCGACAGTCCTCCTCCGACCTCCGTTCACCCGTCTTTATAAGTTAACGTGACAATTATTATTGTGGTAACATCGTCAAAAAATCGCTAGTTTCGTCAGGTTTTTAATAATTTTATTTCAGAACTTTTGCCACACAGCATGCCTACTGTCCGCCACAGTTGAACAAAGTCCTTCCTCACTCTGTCAAGTCAGCCACCCGGTGCGTTCAGGTACACCATGCAAAACACATGAGCTACATTAGAACCCGATTAGTTACATTATTACAGGTATTATTATTATTATTATTATTACTATTATTAGATTATTATTCTAAATTTTTATTCATAATTTATTTGTATTTCTCTATGTACCGTATTGGCCCGAATATAAGACGGTGTTTTTTGCATTGAAATAAGATGGAAAAAGTGGGGGTCGTCTTATATTCGCGGTCTAGACGTTATACCCATTCACGACACTAGATGGCGCCAGATATCATTGAAGCGATGTTCTGTCATGACAGATCTCAGCTACTCTCAAATTTAACCAGTTTGCATTATTTTATTGCAATATTTTTCCTTATCCAGATTTGTTTCAAGACTACAGTAACAATTAGACTTCACTTTGATGGTTAATGCAGTTATTGCAATTTTGTTGTTTTATCACAATAGATTGGTTTATTTACATTTCAAAAACCAGAAGCCATTCATTTATGAATGTGATCGCACTTTAGTTTACATATTTAAGTGTTCAGATATTAAGATTTGAATGAGGCAAAATAACATGCTTTTTCTCTTAAATGTATTGTTATAATCATTTGTTTCAAATGTACTGTAATTTTTTTTCCTGTATAAAAATTAATTTGGTGTTCAAAAAGACTTTTTTCAAACTTGAGTCTTGAAAAAGAGGGGGTCGTCTTATAATCAGGGCCGTCTTATATTCGGGCCAATACGGTAATTGCTATTTGCAATAGTCCTAGCAGCCTTTATTAAGGATTTAGTGTAGGTTTTTAGGCAGTGGACTGAATAATTGAATTATAATATATTCTTATGGGAAAATCTTGTTCGACATAGGACCATTTCGACTTGCAGTGTCCTGGAACGAATTAACTTTGTATGTAGAGGTACCACTGTATTAAAAAAAAAACATTTACTAAGACAAAAGCTAGGTACAGATTTTTTACGACACGCTCGCGGTTTGACAAACTGTCATGACAAGAAGATTGTTTGGGTTCTCGAGGGACAAAATTCACACTTGAATCTGTCAAAATGATCTGTTGATTTTCTCGTGAAAGTTGGCAAGCTATTCTAAATCGGGCTTGTCCCCAGCTTCTACTCAAACCTTGATAGATTCATACACTTGGAATAACACCTTTTAATATTTGCAGAGAGAGTGCCAGACAGCTCCCTCGGGTGATGTAAGAGTGAATCAAACTTGGTGAAAAAAGTATAAAAGTCAGGTTAAGTCAGTTCCTCAATTCCACGTCTTCTTGTTTACATATGAAAACCAAAACTGCGCTCAAATTAGATGCTTAGTCATGGTTAAAGAAAACTCTCAAATCCTCCTTTGTGTCTATGTATTTGTCACTAGGAAGTAGCCCATTGGACAGCCCACGCAACTTCTCACCAAGTGGACCCGCCCACTTCTCCTTCGCCTCTTCAAGAAGGTTTGCATCGTTTTTATTATGAAGGATAAACACTGTGAAATTGTTGATGGGATTAATATCACATGCTCAGTGAAACAGGAGGTGATGATAAACACTCACATACAAACTGGAGGCTAGACGTCTTTGATCTCATTTGCGTGTGTGCATTACATGTTATGCTCTTTAGACTGATAAAGAAAAATATTTTTCAGCTCATGTTGTAATTTTTGTCGCTTCTTGTCTCCCTCAGGCCCGACGGTCGTAGATGGTCTCTTGCTTCGCTTCCGTCCTCAGGATATGGCACCAATACACCCAGTTCAACGGTAAAAGTTAGTCAAAGCAGTTTAAAAGACCACATTAGACATTTTGCAGTGGTATGAAAAAGTATCTGAACCTTTTGGAATTTCTCACATTTGTGCATCAAATCACCATCAAATGTGATTTGATCTTTGTCAAAATCACACAGAGAAATAAAGGGTCTGCTTTAAGTAA
Organism: Corythoichthys intestinalis; assembly: GCF_030265065.1. Classification (NCBI taxonomy): domain Eukaryota; kingdom Metazoa; phylum Chordata; class Actinopteri; order Syngnathiformes; family Syngnathidae; genus Corythoichthys; species Corythoichthys intestinalis. Next base: position 28,729,230 of record NC_080402.1, read on the forward strand.
AACCACCCAAACATTTATAGGTTTTCGTATTTTCATGAGGATAGTATGCAAACAATGACAGAGGGGGGAAAAATAAGTAAGTTAATCATCACATTTAATATTTTGTGTTACCCCTTTGGCAGCAATAACTTCAACCAGACGCTTCCTGTAGCTGCAGATCAGTCTGGCACATCGTTTAGGACTAATCTTGGCCCATTCTTCTCTAAAAAACTGCTGTAGTTCAGTCAGATTCCAGGGATGTCTGGCATGAATTGCTGTCTTTAGGTCATGCCACAGCATCTCAATGGGGTTCAACTCTGGACTTTGACTTGGCCACTCCAGAACGTACATTTTGTTCTTCTGAAACCATTCTGTGGTTGATTTACTTCTGTGTTTTGAATGATTGCCTTGTTGCAGCACCCATCCTGTTTTTAGCTTCAACTGTCTGACAGACAGCCTGAGGTTTGCCTGCAAAACATCCTGAAAAACATTTGAATGTATTCTTCCATTAATGATTACAAGTTGTCCAGGCCCTGAAGCAGCAAAACGGCCCCAAATCATAATCCCTCTACCATGCTTCATGGTGGGGATCAGGTGTTGATGTTGGTGAGCTGTTCCATTTTTGCTCCGCACATGACGTTGTGTGTTACTCCCAAACAATTCAACTTTGGTTTCATCAGTCCACAAAGTATTTTGCCAAAACTTCTGTGGCGTGTCCAAGTGCCTTTTTGGGAACATTAAACAGCAACACAGTTTGTTTTTTTTTTTTTTTTTTTTTTTAAGACAGCAGTAGCTCCTCCGTGGAGTCCTCCCATGAACACCATTTCAGGCTATAGTTTTACATATAGTTGATGTGTGCACAGAGATATTGGATTGTACCAGTGATTTCTTTAAGTCTTTAGTAGACACCCTAGGGTTCTTTTTTACCTCTCTTAGTATTCTGCGCTGAACTCTTGGCATCATCTTTTGTGGACGGCCACTCCTTGGGAGAGAAGCAACAGTGACAAACTCTCCATTTGTACAAAACTTCTCTGACTGTCGATTGATGAACATCTAGACTTTTAGAGATGGTTTTGTATCCTTTCCTAGCTTTATACAAATCAACAATCCTTGATCACTTTTACCAGGTGTGTATTTTATAGTGGGAGGGGCAGCTTTAAACCACTCATCAGTGATTGGGCACACACCTGACTTAAATTGTTTGGTAAAAATTGGTTTCAATTGCTCTCTAAGTCTCCTTAGGCAGAGGGTTCACTTACGAATTTTTCCACCTTCTGTGTTTGTTTGCATGGTATCCTTATTAAAATATGAAAACCTATAAATGTTTGAGTGGTTTTAGTTAAAGCAGACACTGTTTACGTCTGTGTGTTTTTGAAAGATCAGATCACATTTGATGATGATTTCATGCAGAAATGTGAGAAATTCCAAAAGGTTCAGATACTTTTTCATACCACAGTAGATGAAAGAATAGTTGGAGAAGGTGGCACATTGTGGGAGTGGTTAGCATGTGAACTTCACAGAATGAATGAATATTTATTTCCTTCATAGAAGTTTGTGTGTGGACATTTTCATGCATGAAATCAGTTGCTCGTATATTTATGCTCTCAGGTTGCCTGTTCCGCTTGCGTTTCTTTTCACTTTGAAAAGATTTCACACCCCGCGAGCAACTGAGTGTTACCCGCAAACACAAAAACATAGCAAAACTTAAAAATACCTCATCGGTTGCCAAGAAATGATTGACCTGATTTGTCTTAGCAGGATCACCAATTCGTCTTAGAAAAGAAAAAGGAAAAAAAAGTGGAGCAGAGATAATTGAAATGAATTGTGCCTTGCAGTTACAACATGTTCCAATAAATGTTCTCGTATAGGCGTACACCTTGCTGTGCTCCCTCTGGCGTGGATAGTTAATGAGGGTGATGGTGGAGGTGGGAGACGGGGGCACAGTTGATTACAAAACAATTTAGGCAGACTCATCTTTAAATATGCTGTATATTTTGTTATAAACAATTTCCTGGCCATCTTTATGCTCTGTGTTTTATTAGCATTTCGTCACAATAGTAACATTGTAAAAACTATTACTCATGCACTATATCCTATTTCACTCATCAAGCAGTCTACTCATGTTCCTGTCCACCTCCAGCTTCATTCCTTCTTGCCTATTGGAACCATTACTCGCCTGGTTAGCTGCAGCCTTAGCCTTGCATATTGATCAGGGCAGATGAAAGGTGTGAGCCTGCTAGTGTGTGGAGAACTCATACTTCCTCTTTAAATTCATGCATAAAATCTTCAGAAACGGGGCATAGCATAAATAAGTGCCTCTTTTGACACTTTTAACCATTCGTTGGTAAATATGAGAAAGTTCTGGTGTATATTCTGCAAATTTATAATGTTATGGTTAAACCCTCTGCACGATAGCACAATCAACTAGTGGCTGCCTCATAGTTCTGAGGTCCGGGGTGGGATTTACATGTTCTCCCTGTCCTTGTGAATGTTTAACTTAGATGCTCTGGCTTCCTCCGACATTCAAAAACATATTTGTTAGGTTCATTGAAGGTTTGAAATTGTCCTGGGACATAAACGTTTGTTTCTGTATGTACTTAAGGCAAGAGACAGCATACACCTTGGACTGGTCACCAGCTATTCACAGGGTACATGTAGACAAAAAAACACATTCACATCCACACCCATCATCGTCAAAAAGAGTCTTTAAAGAGCATATGACAGGAGAAAAAAAGTCTTAAATAGCATTATTATGTGAATTAGAATCATATTTTGAGACGATTCGACTATATACAGCAATTAAGCAAAGCGCAGATGACGAGAAATTAGTCTTTTACTCTGCCGGTTAGCCATGCCTACCATTATAGGGCTCTAGCGTCCCCAACAGGTGGATGACATCAGCGGGAGACTGGGCTCATCGGTTTTACTTTTCAGCCCATTGAGGGGGAATTATTCAGAACGATGCAAACGCGACGAAGAGAGCCGCAAAATGTCATTGTTTCAGTCTCTCTATTCCAATATTTTTGCAGGTTATTCTTTTTATCCAAGTATTTTTCCCCAATAGCTAAATAAATGGCTTGAGAAGGACCAGTCAGCCCGTCGAGGGGGAACTATTCACAACGAGGAAAACGTGACAAAGAGAGCGGCAAAATGTCAGAAACTCTCTTTACTTCAATATTTTTACAAGATGTTGTTTTTTATCCAAGTATTTTCCCCAATTGCTAAATAAATGACATGGTCATGACAAATAACAGTCTTGTGCTAAATGGAATATGAAATAATAAAAATGCACTTATTCAGGACGACATGGCAAAATTACTCCATAATGGTCAAAACTGTCGACTTTACCTTTACTGTCGCACCTCCCGAACGATATTTTATGCCACCTAAATCGGACATATGTCATTTCCCTTCCCCGGCTTCGGAGAATGCAAACAAACCAAGAGGCATGACAGCTAGCTGACATGCTAACCTGAACTGAGTGATGTTTCAAAGTCTTCGAAGCGGAAAATCACACATAACTAGCCCGGATGTTTTGACATGATGACTGGGTTGTCGATTGTCTTCGCCGGAAAGCAATTTACAGCTCTTTCCCCGGAGGAGGGCGGCTGCAGTTGTTGTGCAGCTAATGTGCCGCTAATGTGCATGAGGAGAGCTTTTTACATGCCTATCAATGATCAAACGTAAGTAGTCCTTAATTTAAAGAAAGTTTGTAGTGTTTACTCTGTAATCGCTGTATTCGCGGCTATTTTTAACTCAAAGTTGCAATTTCTGATCGGTCGGAAAATTTGACAGAACACCAGGCACATGAGCACAATAAGCCGAATATAGTGCTCTCCCGGCGGGTGGATGTGCGACAAGTCAACGGTGTTGTGCCGAAAAATAGCCGCCCCGCATGCCTGTCAGCCACAAAATGCAAGCCACCTACATATCAAAATGGTCCCAGTATTTGACATAATACAAAACACAATGTTTACTCACTTCCTCGTAAGTCCAATGGTCCCACAGTAGTAGGGCTTGTTATGGCCAATATCCACGGTGAATGGAACCTTTTGAAACTCCAAAAAGGCGCACACGCCTCTCCCTCATACAGCAAGATTTTTCTGCAGCTGTTTGGCTGGCGTGATGCCAAAAATAAACTTATTAATCTGCAAAATCAGCTGAATCCTTAGTCCTCATACACAACAGTACGGCTGTATAGTGAAGAGGACGCCTTCATCCGTACACGTCACAGCGCCGTCCTTCTCAATGCAAGGCCGAAGCCGGAAGTAACTCATTTTCATGGCGCGGGATTCAAAAAACGAAATAAATATAGCGATCGCTTCCACACACATCCAAGCGGTCCATATCATTCAGGAGCATAAAATACAACGTGTATTATGAAATAAACATGCTTTTTCGTGTCACATGCACTTTAAGGAATCTAACGTGTGTTTCTGGTATGTGGGTAGAAACTACTATTCCTGGAAACGTGCTAGGGGATATGACAACATATACAGTTTTTCGAAAATGATAGTCATCAGAAATTCCTTCTTTCATCACGATCGTCAATAGAATAGTACTGTATATTACAATTATACACTGTACACAACGCGGCCCTGCTGATATTTATGTGAGGCCGTTTGAGAAATAAATTATACTTGCTTTCTCACATGTAACATCATATGCTCACACATGCAGAACTGTATTCTTACACACACACTACTATTCTCTCTCACTTAACTCATTCACTCCCAGCCATTTTCACCGGCGTAAGGCCCTTCGCTCCCGGCCGTTATACTGGATTTTGACTGATGTTGCAAGGCCCACAGAAAATTCTGTTCGATTGCTATATAAACATGGAACCCACCAAAAGAAAGATTAGACTCTGTTCTATTAGCAGAAAAAAAAGTTAGTTCATATATTTTTCCATTCTTTAGAAATCAGCTTTAGAAAATAGCTTAGTTTGAGCAATTTCCCCATTTCTAATGAAAAAACAAATTGAGCTTTTTGTAAAAGCATACATTTGAAACATAACTTTGACTTTAACACACCTATTTTTCGCTTTTGTGACATCCCAAACATCAGAATAATGTTTTCGTTCTACAAAATAACATAAACAACAAGACAGTTTTTGATCGCAAAGTAACAATTTATTTACACATAACTAAACTATTGAACTGTTGAACTATTTGCGCACATAACAACGGGGAAGGCTCTCGGCTGCACCCGGTTGAATGAGGTGGCTCCCAGTAATCTGATGAGTCCAGATCAAGATCGGTCTCACTTTTTTCATCATCTTCATGTTCTTCATCGTTGGTTTCAACCTCGGGCTCAGGAGTAACGCAACGTGAGCGCGGCAGAACGCGTGTGGAACCTGACGCTGTTGTGGCCGTCGCCGTCTGTCTCATCAAGATAAGATTTTTTTTAATCCTTCTTTGACGATGGTTTCGTTTCCTTTTCAAAACACTCCTCCAGTGTTGTTTGCCTTTTTTTTCCCGATCGTTCTCCACATTTTTCTCAAATTCTCACGCGTCTTCACAAGATCCCTCCAACTTCCGTTTCCTGACTATTTTTCTTCACTTCCTTTCTTGGCCCGAGATGAGTTCTTACAAAATGCGCTACTGCCTTCCAGTGGCCAGTTTTATTGCTTTAAAATGAGTTATGAGCATTGTGCATTGCAGTTTAGCTGCAACAGAACCTTGAGATGCCTCTTGTAAAAAAAAAAAAAAAAAACGTAAAAGACGTATAAATACGTTTTTGGGACACTGAAACGGTTGAAAATAGAACGTATTTATACGTCTTGGGAGAAAATGAGTTAATAGTGTACTCTCTCACACACTACTATTCTCTCATACTTAGTAGTATTACTCTCTCACACTCTACTATTCTCTCTCACACATAGTAGTATACTCTCATACAAACACTACGATTCTCTCTCACATTAGTTTGTTTCAGGGTTCCGGAGTGGCTAAGCTAGTGTGAGTCAATGGTGGTTGGAATCAACTACATTGACTAATTAAACCCCCGCTAAGACAAACATTAAGCTTTATGTGAAAAATTCTGATAGTACCCTTTAAATTCAATTATCGGAATTGGACCTGGTGCAACAGAACCTAGAGATGTCTCTTGTTAAAAAAAAAAAAAAAAAAAAAAAAAAAAACGTAAAAGACGTATTTATACATTTTTGGGAGCAAATGAGTTAAGAATTACAGCCCCAAAAATATAAATGTGTCTACGAAAAAGTAGGTAAATAGGTGTAAAAATCATGATTTCCTTTGAAGTCGGTGCTTCTTGATTTGAATATCCACAAGCCACTTGAGCCTTGCCAACAGTGGTCTTTAATTTTTGGGCTGAAAAGGAGCGCTTTGCACTCCGACATTGCATTCAACCAGATAGGGGCCTGGTTGGTGCCTCTTTCTCCTGATTGGTTGGAACATCAGATGACTGGTGAAATTGTTGGACAGTTGAAGTTGGCAAGACGGTACTGTATGATGAATCCATGAATCAGGTACTACAGTCTTGCTTACGAGGCTACAGAACTACCGGAAACTCTGCAAACTTAGAAGTGAAGCAGAGGGAGGTTTGAACCCACTGTGAAGTGGACCTGCTTACCACTACTCCATCATGTTACCCCATTTTTTACTTAAAACTCCCCCAAATATGCATTACATTGGATTTTCTTGATTTCCGAGCATTCATTATAAAGAGAGAAAGTTTTTTGATGTAGGATGTTCACTGTATAAGCGAGAGAAGGTAAAAATGAGAGAGTAAGGATTAAAGAGATTGAGGGATATATCTTTGAGATGGCCTTCCAATGGAGCCTGTGGTTTTTTTTTTTTTCATCTATTTGTCAACAGGAAGAGTCTGTCATGGTTCTGTGGATGGACCTCCTGCATTCAATGTCATTATTTCACTCTTTGGCTTTCAAGTGGCTGAGCCTAGCTTTCTTACAGCAGAAATCATTGTGTGGTCAATGCCTACTAAGCATGACATCCCGTTGGGAGCTGTGCTCATTCAGTCTCCTATTGATCCAGGTTTGTATTTTCCCTGCCGAGCTGGCAAAAGAGCTACTATGAACTCTTTAAAGGCAGCAGGCCACTTTAATTCTGTGCGAGTGTTTAATCCTTGAAGTTTAACCTTTGGTTCTTCTACGCTTTAATTGCTCATGTTTTCTCTGTTCTCACTGTCTTTGCTTCCTTGCATTGTTTATGGTATTTACGCCGACTTGCATGACTGTACACTGTGTACTTTCCTTTCCTCCTCCTCACTTCTCTGTTCCTTCATTCTTATTAGCCACGTTACAGGAATAAAAGGCGGCAAGAAAATCAGATTAAAAAAACAAAAAAAAATCTCTCTCATTCTTTTCCAGTCCTCCAGCTCGTCCCAGGAACGTCTGCACCAGCTACCCTTCCAGCCCACCATGGATGAACTCCACTTTCTGTCCAAGCATTTTGGCAGCACAGAGAGCATCACAGACGATGATGGGGGCCGCCGGTCACCACACGTCCGTCCTCGCTCTCGGAGCCTTAGGTTAGAACCCCAGATATAAAGATAAAAATTTTCAAAAATGTACATACAAAGGGTTTAATTGAAAAATCGCAGGTGATGACAGTATTACACTGAACACCTTTAGTTGATAGCAATTTTGAGCCAGGCAGTTGAAGTTACTAAATCTTTCCTTTCAGTGCAGTACAGTGTTTCCTCATTCTTTATTTATTACCTATCTTCAGTTCAGTTGTTTGGACATGCAATGTCTTGAAATGCTGGGACAGTTTTAATGTGTCACAAGGGAGTTTGGTATACTCCTTTTGTGATTGTTTGCATTCTGTTGTTTATTCAGAAAATGCAGTTGGACAAAAGAGGGTTTAAAGTGCCTGTGACACCATAAAAAATTCTCTGACAATATTATGAGAATTAAAGTCATATTTTGAGACGATTCGACTAAATACAACAATTTGGCAAAGCGCAGATGACGAGAAATGAGTCTTTCAATATGCCGTTTAGCTACTCCTGTCATTATAGCGCTCTGGCGCCACCATCTGGGTGGTGACGTCGGCAGAGTAACGATTTCAGCTGATTTAGAATTCAGCCCAATGGAGGAGGAAGATTTCAGAATGAAAATGCAACTGAGAGCAGCAAAATGTCCTCATTATTTTTATCTCTCTACTCCAATTCTTTTACAGGATAATCTTTTTATCTAAATACTTTTTTCCCAATTGCTAAACAAATTGTATGGTCATGACAAATGACAGTCTTGTGCTAAAAGGAATATGAAATATTAAAAATGCATTTATTCAGTACGACATGGCTAAATTTCTGCATAACGGTCAAAACTGCCGACTTCTTAAACCTCCCGAACAGTATTTTATGCCACCGGAGTTAGTCGGCTCTTGTCATTCTACTGCGGGGACTCGGAGACAAGTAAAGAGTGTAAAAAAAAAAGAGTGTGAGAGCTATGCTACATGCTAACCCCAACCGAGCGGCTCTTCCAAGTGTCTCCCTCGCCTTGCGAAAACGAGAAATCACAAAAAACTACCCTGCCTCATGTCACACACGGCGGCAGGGGTGATGGCCTTCACCGATCAGTCAGCCCCCGGTGGTGAGCAAGTTTCTGCTCGTCGTTGAACGCCGAAAATGGCGCATTCTCCGTGGACAAACTGGCCAACGTCGGAGTTTGTGGCTGCCCGAGCCCAAGCCGAGGATAGTGCTCTCTAGGCGGGCAAACGAAGAGGGATAAAAGGGGTGGAAGTCCCTACACAATCGAGAACCACAGACGAGAACGCGTGGCTGCCCGAGCATGGACACTCATCGGCCGGCGCCCATGGTGTGCGACAACCCGCCGGTCATCGGCCGAAGGAGGCGGCCATTCCCGCCTTTTCGGTGGACAGGGAGCATTGTCACCCACGAAATGCAAGCCACCACCTTATTAAAATGTGTGCCATGATCCCAGTATTTGACATAATATAAAACGTAGCTTACTCACTTCCTTGTCCATCCAGTGGTCCCACAGTTGTTGAACTTGTTTTGCCCATTCATCGCGGTGAACAAAATTTGAAACCCAAAAAGGCTCACACGTCTCTCCCTGATGCAGCAACAAAAGCCTACAGCATATTGGGCTGGCGTAACGCAAAAAATAAACGAATTCATCCGCAAAATCAGCGGAATCCACAGTCCTTCTGCATAATGTAGTAATGGCTGTATTGTGAAGATGATTAGTCTGCTGACGTCACATTCGCCTTCTTCCTCAATCCAGACTCTGGCCAGAATTCACTCATTTTTTTGGTGCGGGATTTAAAAAATTTAATAAATATATCAATCGCTTCCACACACATCCAGGCGGTCCATTTCATTCAGGAGCTAAAAATACCACGTGAAATATGAAATAAACATGCTTTTTGCTGTCATAGGTACGTTTAGGAGACAGACAAAAACAAAGAACATAGGGAACAGTGATGCTAAGATATAATTATATTTATATGCTACTTAGCTGTAAGTAATGGTGCAATCGCATTATGGCTACTAAGAGAACATAATTTGGGGAGGAGATTGTCCAAGTAACCAATGGTTTAGAGGGAGGGAAGAGAGGCCGAGCACCGCCACTGCTGCCACCCGGTAGAGTAGTCAGTTCTTTGCCGCCCCGGTTAGGGTAAAACACAGCCAACCATATTCTACCAATAAAAGTGCTGCTCTCATTCCCTTAATACAGGGGTCGACAACCCAAAATGTTGAGAGAGCCATATTGGACCCAAAAAACGAAAAACAAATATTTCTGGAGCCGCAAAAAAATAAAAGCCTTAAATAAACCTAATAATGAAGGAAAAACATGCTGTTGGTATCTGTATTAGCTATATTAGCCTACTATCAAAATGACTAAGTCTGCTAAAAATAATTTTTAAAAATGGGCCTTCATGATTTAATGTTTATTTTCCCTGCAGTGCATCCAACGCGCCACGTGACTGCTCTGTTGTATGATGCCACCTCAAGTTTAACTTCATTACAGTATTAATGAATTGTTTCATTGCTTTTACGAAATTATAGAAATGCAATAAAGAAAGCCGATTATTGATGTCATTTTTATTTTGAGGTTTCGAAAAACAACAAAATGGAACGTGCATAACATGCCCGTTAACTGGGCATGTCTTTGATTTTCCTTATTATTTCGGTCTGCAAGTCTGCAAATAGTTGTTCTGATATGTTGATGAATGTCTCCTTCATGTACTCACCATCTGTGAACAGTTTTCCACGCTTGTTTATCTCCCGGGTTGCAACAAAACATGCAGCAGTAGTGGAGTTGGCGATGCAATCCGCTTCATAAATCTATTTTTGCGCTCATCTAAGTTCTTCAGAAGAAATGGAATCGCACTTTTTCTCTCACTCCCAACTGGGTATTTCGCTGCTGGTTTGTTTGCAATAGCCACCTGCCTGGCATCCCATCCTGCTGATAGAAACGTGTGTCGCTGGCTATGACGCAAATCTTCGTTGACAGAAATGTTGAAAATTAATATTTATTCTACACATTTTTTTACAGCATTGGAAAACGATAAGAATGTTTGTGTCATTTTTGTCCTCATACCGAAACCATATCAAAACAAAAAATATATTTCTGTCAACCGTCTTTTTGATTTTTAAATATTTTTGAAAATGCTTCAGGGAGCCACTAGGGTAAAGAGCCACATGTAGCTCAAAATATCGGTTGCCGACCCCCCGCCTTAATATGTGGTGCCCTCGCATATTAGATCGTAAACTGTGTGTAAATATATGAAGCGATCTATTTGTGACCGGGGCATTGTCACAGCACTTGGCTGGTGTGGCGACATAAGCTGTTACCTTCATTTAATGAGCTGGTGACCTAAATATGTTTACAGATCTTATTTTTTCTCAGTACCGTAGAGCTCAGTATCTTTCTACCGAACCCCTACCATGTACACCAAAACCGCATTAGACCACCTGCGCCATGAATTAGACGTGCCTTGATAAGGCATATCCTCTAGACTTACTTTCCTCCACCAAATATTATTCTGCTGGGCGTCTGTTCAAGGACACAAACTCACCACGCTGGAACATTCAGCATTGCATAAAACCATCTGCCAAATTCCCAATCAGAACAAAAGAGGTTTACACCTGCATGAAAATCAAGCAGTTTTTACGCTCATGCAGCTCTATGCGAATAAAAGCCCATATTCTTAGTTTATCATCTGCATTACACACACCGCTGTCATAGCACAAAACTGAGTGTCAGACTGTAATTTGGGATTAATTAAAGTTTAATCATCAGTGAGGTTAAATTACCGCAGAATGTCAACATGTCCATGCCAATCCACTCAAATTGATCCTGATGGTTATGTGAGCATTATATACTGTAGGCTACATTATTATGCACTAAATCTAACAGGATATTCTACATAATCCGTTGATGGAAAGAAATATGCTTTGAAAAATGTGAATTAGAGGCTAGCAATTTCCTGACTGTTGATCCGACCACAGATCCATTTAACCACCCTGTAGAGAAGTGAAAGATAAGCTCAGTATATTTGAGGAAATTGCAAGTAAACAGTAAAAGCACTACTTTAGGTTGAAGTATACACTCTGCGGGTGCTGTCAACAGAAAACTACTGGGCTTACTTTTTAAGACTTGCAAGAGAAGAAAAACTTTTTATCCTCCATGTGATGATTTTATCCCGACACCCTGTGGTGTTGGGTGCCTCCGAAGAGCAGCACCTCCTTTTCTCCCGAAGAACAAGGTGCACACTCACTGCATGCGCACCTCAGCATGCCCTTAACAACATACGACGCATTGCTACTTATCAGCTCTTGGCGGTCGTATTAATCTGTTGAGTAGATCCTGTCCTAGATAATACGCCAGCATTCATTCTGGTTTTTCCACAGCGCCCCCACTGTGTACCTTGACATGCCTCATTGTTACTATTCAAGTCACGTCGGTCTGTGAGGCTCCCTATTACTGTGTTTGCCCACAAGAGATTTCTTCATCATCATATGCGATCCCGCGCTACTGAATGTGGCATTGTCATGTGCATATTGTTTAAAAAAAGAAGGATCATGTTAATATTTGAACAGCCTCTCAGTGAATGTCTTTGAGAGCAGTGATGGAGGAGAGTGTTAAATATAAGAAGGCTCCATTAATTAGACATTGCAGTGAATTTTTGAAGAACATTAGAAAAATATGTAGATTGAATGGACATGTCGGGAAGCTGTGAATGTTTTTTTCTTTTTCAAGTGGAAAAAATATGAGTTCCATTACACTGCCGCCTGCCTGTTTAACTCGCTCTTTGATTTTCTCATCCGGTGATGTGTCTTACACTCTTTGTCTCTCCTCAGCCCGGGGCGCTCGCCATCCTGCTACGACAATGAAATAGTGATGATGAACCATGTGTACAAGGAGCGCTTCCCCAAGGTCAGACGCACACAAACAAGCCGTGGCACCACATGAAAAAAAAAAAAAAGCAAAAAGAAAAACTAACGTTTATTGTTATGTGCCATAGTGTGAATTTAGCAAATCTATCACTATATTATCCAGTAGCTCTAAAGAGTCTAAAAACCCTTAAAAAATGGTATTATATAAAAATGAGGCCAATATAAATCATTTAAAAACATTTCATCGTTAATGTGACCAACATGCTCTGGAGGCTTTTTCTTCAGCTAAAACAGTTGAAATTCCCTGGAATTGATAGCACAAACCTTTAAAGGGGTCCTCGATCTTAAAGACACATAGGCTATAATAAACCACAATTGTTCTCTTGTACTAAAATATGTTGTGAGAACCACATAAAATGTTGAATCAATGGCAATATTTTATAATATTATATTGCCATGTTTTGCGTGCTCGGAGTGATGACGGAATTGGGACGTTTCCAATTGTGTACACCAATTGTGTATTGCTGCCTAAACTCGCTAAGTAAAATGCTACGATGTGCTGCTTTTGGATGCAATTTCCAGTCAAATGAAAACAAGGGGAGTGATGTGAGTCTCCACAGATTTCCTAATGACAAGAAGAGGAGAAAGGTTTGGGAAAATGCCTGTAGATTGACAAAACTTCCCAAAGACCCAAGGCTTTGTTCTCGCCATTTTTCTCCTACTGCGTTCGAGGCTTTTAGTCGACGACAACTTATGAAAGAGCTCACCAGAGTGGCTGGATATAAGTGGAGACTAAAATCCAATTCTGTTCCAACTATTTTCCCTCACAAGAAGCCTCAACGCGCTTGGATAGCAAGTGGAATGCGCGCAATAAAGCGCTAAAGACAAGAAACTGCTGGCCGCTCTCTTAAGCAGGAAAGCCGCTCCTGTCGCAACAGCGGTAGGTGAACCTTCGGGCGTACCGCTAGTCACAGAGGAAGCTAATACTTCACCTCTACTGTCAATTCATCAGGCAGTAAGTGTGTCTGTTCAGTATGCACATAATATGAGTGATGCTGCCACTCAAACTGATCCAGACACGTCCGATGCAGCGTTACAGTGGCAAGCTGATGCGTGCCCAGCACTTAATAAGGACCACCCTTACGTAGCTAAACGTGAGTTTAGTGACATGGAGGACACTCGATCCCAGGATTTGTTCCTGTCAGATGACGAATTTAATGAGGACAGTCAGCCACGACACAATTCCGATCCTGACTATCACACGTGTGCGTTCATAGTTTTATTACCTTCAGTGAGCGCTTATAATGTCAATAGTCATGAAAATAAAAATGCACAAATGACAAGGTATGTTCACACTTTTGGCCTGTACTGTATGTAAAGCACACGACAGCTCTGGATGCTAACAATCTACATAATTATATTGGAATAACTTTGATCACGCAATAGCTCACCTAGAAGATCTGTTAACAAAAACCGGAGTTCTCAACAGCATACGCTCTCTCGCTCCGTTGTCATTGAGACACACTTGCCGCAAGTACATCAGTTTTGCCCAACTCTTGTCTTATTAGGTATTTCCTGCTCTGCATTTTGCCTTTGCTGCTCGTCTTGTGAATGACCGACAGTGCTGTCCTGTTCTTCACTTTTCCACTCTGGTTCAAATTGGAAGGGCAGAACCGACGACATGTTGGGGTAGCTAACAAGTGACACGCTGGAAGTTCGGCAGCGGGTCATGTGACGTCACGGCACTGCAACGTCAGCAAGAATGGCGACCTATCAGTTAAAATAATTTTACAAATTTTATCAAAACGAAAACATTAAGAGGGGTTTTAATATCAAATTATTATAACTCATACTAACATTTATTTTTTAGGAATTACTTGTCTTTAAGATGGAGGATCCTTTTATAAATAGTTCTTTTTCCTATAGGTGTAACAGAACATAATTTGGAAGCACTGCTAAAACCTAATGTGACTTCTATAAATGAATAATAATCAATTCATATAATACACAATATATACATATATATATATATATATATATATATATATATATATTACGGCTGTCAAACGATTAAATTTTTTAATCGAGTTAATTACAGCTTAAAAATTAATCGTAATTAATCACAATTAATCGCAAATCAAACCATCTATAAAATATGCCATATTTTTCTGTAAATTATTGTTGGAATGGAAAGATAAGACACAAGATGGATATATACATTCAACATATGGTACATAAGGACTATTTGTTTATTATAACAATAAATCAACAAGATGGCATTAACATTATTAACATTCTGTTAAAGCGATCCATGGATAGAAAGACTTGTAGTTCTTAAAAGAAAAATGTTAGTACAAGTTATAGAAATTTTATATTAAAACCCCTCTTAATGTTTTCGTTTTAATAAAATTTGTAAAATTTTCAATCAAAAAATAAACTAGCAGCCCGCCATTGTTGATGTCAATAATTACTTACACAATGCTTATGGTTGCTGAAGCCTTTAAAATCAGTCGCACTCAACCGCCAGCAGAGGGCGGCAAAACTCCATAAAACACAACAAGTGAGCGTTTCACTGTGTACTGTCATTTAAATCTCTCTGAGCGGGGCATCTGCGTTAATTGCGTCAAATATTTTAACGTGATTAATTTAAAAAATTAATTAATGCCCGTTAACGCGATAATTTTGACAGCCCTAATATATATATATATATATATATATATATATATATATATATATATATATATATATATACATATATACATATATATACATACAGTGAAGAAAATCATTATTTGAACACAGGTTTCTGGGCTGTCGCTGAGAAACACGGTGTGTGAGCTACTTCCATAGGTTTTATATTGGGTTTAGGTCTGGAGACCGCCTAGGCCATGCTAGAACCTTGTTATGCTTCTTATGGAGCCATTCCTTGGTTTTCCTGACTGTGTGCTTCGGGTTATTGTCATGTTGGAAGACGACTCATCTTCAATGTTATAACTGAGGGAAAGAGGTTGTTCCCCAAAATCTCACAATACAGAGCCCCAGTCACCCTCTCTTTAATACAGTGCACTCGTCCTTTCCCATACGAAGAAAAAAAAACCCAAAGCATGATGCTACCAACCCCATGCTTCACAGTAGGGATGGTGTTCTTGGGATAGTATTCAGCATTCTTCCTCCTAACATGGTTAGTGGAATTATGGCCAAATAGTTCTATTTTACTCTCATCTGACCACAAAACTTGCTCCCATGACTCCTCTGCATCATCCAAATGATCATCGGCAAACTTAAGACGGGCCTTGACATGTACTGGTTTAAGCAGCGGAACTTTCCGTGCCATGCATGATTTCAAACCATGACGTCTTAGTGAATTACCAACAGTATCCTTGGAAACAGTGGTCCCAGCTCTTTTCAGGTCATTGACCAACTCCTGTCGTATAGTTCTGTGCTGATCCCTCACCTTTCTTAGGATCACTGAGACCTCACGAGGTGATATCTTACATGGGGCTCCACTCCGATTGAGATTGATCGTCATGTTTAGCTTTTTCTATTTTCTAATGCTTGCTCCAACAGTTGACCTTTTTTCACCAAGCTGCTTAGCAACTGCTCCGTAGCCCTTTCCAGCCTTGTGAGGTCTTGACCATGTTACAAGTTTTAGTCTTACTGATTGTATGAGGTGGACGGGTGTGTTTATGCTGCTATCGACCTCAAACAAATGCATCTGATTCAGGCTAATACACGGAGTGGAGGTGGACTTTTAATAGGCTGACTAACAGTTCTTTCAGGGTCAGAATTCTAGCTGATAGACAGGTGTTCAAATACTTATTTGCAGTTGTATCACACATATAAATTGTTAAAAAATCACACAATTTGAATTGTGGATTTTTCTTTTTAGATGATCTCTCTCACAGTGGACCAGCACCTACGATGAGAATTTCAGACTCCTCCATAATTTCTAAGTGGGAGAACTTGCAAAATAGCAGGGTGTTCAAATACTTATTTTCTTCACTGTATACCATAATATACTGTAAATTGGCAAAGCCTGACTGCCGTTGAACACAAATCAATATTCTGGATCTAAAAATTCCTTAGTTCCTGTTTGTGGACAAACAAATTCACTGTGTCATTTTGATGTCCTGAGGGGTGTAGCTGCAGAAAACAAATCAAATCTGAAGAGGGAACAGAAGTGTAAATGGCTTTACAAGCAAACAATAAAAACTGTGAACTTAAAATTGAGTTCAATCACTCAGTTTTTACAGATAAACCTGTCATAGTAGGCAATGGCTATTCTGGGTGCCTTTGCTACTATCCAGCTAGCACTTTGGCCTACCTGTGCACATAGGCCTAATACTTTACCTTCTTGAATTTCTTAATATTGCTTAAAATTATTACCATTTGTTTGGTATTGATAACAATTTTCCCGATGCAAGAAAACAAGCCAAGCAGGCTAATTGATTTATTTTCCTCCAGTGCATTGTGAATTTTGTGACCTAAGACTGAAGTTTTTAAAACATGATTGTATCAAACTATTTGATTTAACATTTAGTCTACATTTGTGCTCGCACTTTATAGCAAATTTCACTTAGCATCGTGAAATTAATGTCAGTATCATTTATGTGAGCATAAAATTTTCAAAAAACCTTATGAAGGATTTCAATATAAGCTCTGTTTGAATGTTTTAATGTTGCCTAATCTTATTGTTCAACCACACATTCATGAACAACAGATTCATAATCAGATACATTAGATCCCCCTCAAAATGTGCAAAACATGTCCAAAAACAAGTTAAACTGCTAATCGCCTGGTGTTTAGGTTGTTAGATACAATACCTGCTGTCAGCCCCAATGGCACAAATGACAAGGCCTCACAGCTTCACTCCATTGTTTATGTAAATCTGCTGATACACTGTCAGGGCTCATCATAATTAATGGTCTGTGTCTGTCTTCACGTCCAAGACATCACAGGATTAGAGAGGCTGAGACACACTAGGCAGAATTCACTTTTTCCACTCTTAAAGCCTCTTTTAAAAAATAGCAAACCAGTGTGTGGATTCTTAAAAGTTATGAATGACATGGCAATTAAATTATTTCTAAAGCTCCTGTCTTAGTTAATGCTGATAAAAGCTTTCATGAACTCATTTCGATTACATTATGTGTTTTTTGATCTTGAAGCAATGCCTTTCCACCATGTATTCTATAGAGGTAGATTTGTCTCTTTATTATTCAATGAAAAAAGTTGCTTCAATCAAAATATATATTTTCAATTAAAAAAAGTCACTTCAATCCCCAAAAAAATGTGAATGCAAAAATAAATTTGAGACTCAAAAAATGCATGTGAATTTTTTTTTTTTTTTTTTTTTTTTTTTTGTTTGTTTGTTTTTTTGATTGAAACAACTTTTTTGATTGAAGTAATGTTGTTTTGCGTTTGAGCTACGATTAGGCTAGGAGATTTGTGTCTTCATTTATTAATAAAAAAATAAGACGCTTAAAAGAAAAACTATATATACTTCCAAAAGAAAAATCACTTTAATTAAAAAATAAAAATAAAAATAAAAAATTCATTCATAGAAAAAAAGTTTTTGACTCAAAAATTTGCATTTGAACACTTTATTTTTCATTCAAAATGTTAGATTGAAGCAATCCTTTTTGTGTTTGGACCACATTATGGATAGGACATTCGTGTCTAAATGATTCAATCCCTTAAAAAGTTGCTTCAATCCAAAAAAAATATTTTCAAGTAAAGAAAAAAAAATATTTGCAAAAATAAAATTGCCCTCCCCTAATAAAAAAAAAATATATATATATATATTTATTTATTATTTATTTATGGAACTGTCTTTTTTTGTTTGACGTGCAAAAAGGTTTGAATGCACTATTTTATTTGAAGTGGAAAAAGTTTTGAAGGCACTTTTATTTTTTTGAGACAATATTTTTTTTTAGACAAATGTTGCATTCTGCAATTGGTCAGACATGTTTGAGTGACAAGTGGCTACACCAATACCGTATTTCTGAAAAGCTTGAACAAGCAAAAATCATGCCCACCACTCGTCCGGCCGGCCGTAGCCGTCAGTTAGCCTCGAGCCCCCGCTGAAAGTAGCGTGCCTCAGGCAGACGACGGGCTGGATGCGAGCTGCGCACCTCCATCTGAGAGCCTGCTTGTTTTGTATTTCAACTCACTAAAAGTCCCTTAAAACGTATGAAAACATACTTTTAAAATGATTTCTTAGTGCCTGTTTTCACTGTCTTGCTATTACAATTACTATAAGTAAAACACAAGGTGCGCTTGCTATGAGCTTTTTGTCCCATCCACTTGCCTTCAAGTT